>NC_056749.1:828032553-828137553 GCF_019279795.1 Protopterus annectens | reverse complement strand
CAACTGATGCGGACGGCGCTCATGCAGAACAGTTAATGACACAAATGCTGACAGTCACACAATGATGCTGGGGAACACCTGTACAATCCTTGTGAATAGCAACATAATAGTGAATTCCTCAAGGTTGCAAGTGAATCCCAACATATCATATGTTAGTTTGCCTATATAACACCATTGCAACATGTGGATGAACCCAGTTGTATGTGCTCATGTCATCAGTATGACATAACATTGCTTTATGTCAGATAATATTTCCAGATGCTAGGTATACACATGCACACCTGTGCCATACTTCAGCTGTCACTGTGGTAGTTGTATGACAATTGTGTAGAATTTTGATATACTGCAGTACAGGAACACATGCCTTAGTAAGGCAACAATATACATTGCGTCATCTGATGTCAACAGTCCTCAGCAAGCATATTATTACAGTTTTTATGGAAAGAACAGGTATGCAAATGGCAGCAGAGGCTATCAATATGCTAGCTCAAATCACAGATTTGATCACAGATTACAGGTTGTAAGGATAAAGTACATCCACACCTCAGCATAGCACATGAGGATGACAACAATATTAACATGTGCAATATGCAGAGGGTCACAGGACATTACTAGGCTACCAGCCAACAACACATAAAATCCTCACTATTATTATACTGGATAAACATAAAATTGCTATATCTATGTGATGGAAGATAGTAGGGGTATGTGTGTATGTGTTTGATTTAATATGGACTGCCTCTATCCATATGTGACATGTGCATGACCACATGACAAAATTAGTGATTGCAGCTCCAATAGTCTGGAGATAGCTTGCAGAAGGTCATGGAGGATCTCTGCTTCACAATATGTGTATGCATCTTTGAGATTATGACATCTTCAATGTTATGCAGACTGGATTTTATGTGGACAGAGGGGAAAAGAGGATGTTTGATTCAGGGATGTATGTAAAAGGATCTTCTGAGTGTGAGTCAAATGAAAGCAGATTCAGAACATCATGTAATTGGCATAATGTAACACCAACCACACACACACACACACACACACACACACACACACACACACACACACACACACACACACACACACGCACACACGCACACACACACACACACCAGTTGACTGAGGTCAGATTTGAGCACCACACTTACGTAGCTATAAAAGCTGTATTCCATACAATGGAAGACTAGATCCACCACAGATGTCTGATTGTATTACTGTCAGAGTGCACTTCATACAGGATGACATCATCAGTGTATGCTGAAAAGATGATGCTTGGGTAGGAGTTTCTGAAATAGCTGTGGGATGTCATCCTCAGTGTCTGCTGAGAAGATGATGTTTGGGTAGAAGTTTCTGAAATAGCTGTGGGACGTCATCATCAGCATATGCTGAGAAGAAGATCTTTGGGTAGAAGTTTCTGAAATAGCTGTGGGATGTCATCATCAGTGTCTGCTGAGAAGATGATGTTTGGGTAGGAGTTTCTGAAATAGCGGTGGGATGTCATCATCAGTGTCTGCTGAGAAGAAGATATTTGGGGAAGAGTTTCTGAAAAAGATGTGGGATGTCATCATCAGTGTCTGCTGAGAAGATGATGTTTGGTTAAGAGTTTCTGAAATAGCTGTGGGAGGTCATCATCAGTGTCTGCTGAGAAGAAAATGCTTGCATAGGAGTTAATAGCTGTGGGATGTCATCATCAGTGTCTGCTGAGAAGATGGTGTTTGGGTAGGCATTTCTGAAATAGCTGTGGGATGTCATCATCAGTGTCTGCTGAGAAGATGATGTTTGGGTAGGAGTTTCTGAAATAGCAGTGGGATGTCATCATCAGTGTCTACTGAGAAGATGATGTTTGGGTAGGAGTTTGTGAAATAGTGGTGGGATGTTATTATCAGTGTCTGCTGAGAAGATGAGGTTTAGGTAGGAGTTTCTGAAATAGCAGTGGGATGTCATCATCAGTGTCTGCTTAGAAGATGATGTTTGGTTAGGAGTTTCTGAAATAGCTGTGGGATGTCATCATCAGTGTATGCTGAGAAGAATATAGTTGGGTGGGAGTTTCTGAAATAGCCGTGGGATGTCATCATCAGTGTCTGCTGAGAAGATGATGTTTGGCTAGGAGTTTCTGAAAAAGCTCTGGATTGTCATCATCAGTATCTGTTGAGAAGAAGATGTTTGGGTAGGAGTTTCTGAAATTGCTGTTGGATGTCATCATCAGTGTTTGCTGAGAAGAAGATGCTTGGGTAGGAGTTTCTGAAATAGCTGTGGGATGTCATCATCAATGTCTGCTGGGAATAAGATGTTTGGGTAGGAGTTTCTGAAATAGCTGTGGGATGTCATCATCAGTGTATGCTGAGAAGATGATGTGTGGGTAGGAGTTTCTGAAATAGCAGTGGGATATCATCTTCAGTGTCTGCTGAGAAGATGATGTTTGGGTAGGAGTTTCTGAAATAGCTGTGGGATGTCATCATCAGTCTCTGCTGAGAACAAGATGTTTGGGGAAGAGTTTCTGAAGTAGCTGTGGGATGTCATCATCAGTGTCTGCTGAGAAGAAGATGCTTGGGTAGGAGTTTCTGAAATAGCTGTGGCATGTCATCATCAGTGTCAGCTGAGAAGAAGATGCTTCAGTAGGAGTTTCTGAAATAGCTGTGGGATGTCATCATCAGTGTCTGCTGTGAAGATGGTGTTTGGGTAGGAGTTTCTGAAATAGCTGTGGGATGTCATCATCAGTGTCTGCTGAGAAGATGATGTTTGAATAGGAGTTTCTGAAATAGCAGTGGGATGTCATCATCAGTGTCTACTGAGAAGATGATGTTTGGGTAGGAGTTTCTGAAATAGCTGTAGGATGTTATTATCAGTGCCTGCTGAGAAGATGAGGTTTGGGTAGGAGTTTCTGAAATAGCAGTGGGATGTCTTCATCAGTGTCTGCTGAGAAGATGATGTTTGGTTAGGAGTTTCTGAAATAGCTGTGAGATGTCATCATCAGTGTATGCTGAGAAGAAGATATTTGGGTAGGAGTTTCTGAAATAGCTGTGGGATGTCATCATCAGTGTTTGCTGAGAAGATGATGTTTGGGTAGGAGTTTCTGAAATAGCTGCACAATGTCATCATCAGTATCTGCCTAGAAGAAGATGTTTTGGTAGGAGTTTCTGAAATTGCTGTGGGATGTCATCATCAGTGTCTGCTGAGAATAAGATGCTTGGGTAGGTGTTTCTGAAATAGCTGTGGGATGTCATCATCAGTGTCTACTGAGAAGATGATGTTTGCGTAGGAGTTTCTGAAATAGCAGTGGGATGTCATCATCAGTTTCTACTGAGAAGAAGATGCTTGGGTAGGAGTTTCTGAAATAGCAGTGGGATGTCATCATCAGTGTCTGCTGAGAAGAACATGTTTGGGTAGGAGTTTCTGAAATTGGTGTGGTATGTCATCATCAGTGTCTGCTGGGAATAAGATGTTTGGGTAGGAGTTTCTGAAATAGCTGTGGATGTCATCATCAGTGTCTGACAAGAAGATGATGTTTAGGTAGGAGTTTCTGAAATAGCTGTGGGATGTCATTATCAATGTCTGCTGAGAAGAAGATGTTTGGGTTGGTGTTTCTGAAATAGCTGTGGGATGTCAGCATCAGTGTCTGCTGAGAAGATGATGTTTGAGTAGGAGTTTCTGAGATAGCAGTGGGATGTCATCACCAGTGTCTGCTGGGAAGATTATGTTTGGTTAGGAGTTTCTGAAATAGCTGTGGGATGTCATCATCAGTGTCTGCTAAGAAGATGATGTTCGGGTAGGAGTTTCTGTAATTGCTGTGGGATGTCATCAGCGTATGCTGAGAAGAAGATGTTTGGGTAGGAGTTTCTGAAATAGTAGTGGGATGTCATCATCAGTGTATGCTGAGAAGATGATGTTTGGGTAGAAGATTCTGAAATTGCTGTGAGATGTCATCATCAGTGTCTGCTGGGAAGATGATGACTGGGTAGGAGATTCTGAAATAGCTGTGGGATATCATCATCAGTGTCTGCTGAGAAGATGATGATTGGGTAGGAGTATCTGAAATAGCAGTGGGATGTCATCCTCAGTGTCTTCTGAGAAAATGATATTTGGGTAGGGGTTTCTGAAATAGCTGTGGGATGTCATCAGTGTATGCTGAGAAGAAGATGTTTGGGTATGAGTTTCTGAACTAGTAGTGGGATGTCATCATCATTGTCTGCTGAGAAGAAGGTGCTTGGGTAGGAGTGTCTGAAATAGCAGTGGGATGTCATCATCAATGTATGCTGAGAAGAAGATGTTTAGGTAGGAGTTTCTAGGATAGCTGTGGGATGTCATCATTAGTGTCTGCTGAGAAGATGATGTTTGTTTAGGAGTATTTGAAATAGCAGTGGGATGTCATCAGTGTCTGCTGAGAAGATGATGCTTAGGTATGATTTCTGAAATAGCTGTGGGCTGTCATCTTCAGTGTATGCTGAGAAGATGATGCTTTGGTAGGAGTGTCTGAAATAGCTGTGGGATGTCATCATCAGTGTCTGCTGAAAAGATGATGTTTGGGTAGGAGTTTCTGAAATAGCTGTGTGATGTCATCAGTGTATGCCGAGAAAAAGATGTTTGGGTAGGGGTGTCTGAGATAGCAGTGGATTTGCATCCTGGTATAAAATTGTGTACAGAATAATAGCTGAATGAACATACAAAGACAGAAATCAAGCTGATTGCTGTGAGATTAGAACCCCAATCTATGTATTTATATAAGGTGTAGAGCATAGCACTTAATGGTAACACCACCACACAAGCCTGTCATTAATACTGTCAGAGTACACTTTATAGAATATGACATCATCAATGTATGCAGAAAAACAAATGTTTGCAGGAGTGTCTGACATATCTCTGGACTCATCCTGGTGTAAAATAGTGACCAGATTGATAGCTGAAAGAATACACATACTCACTTTGACTGTTGTGAGAGTAGAACCCTTCTCTATCTACTTACTACAACCGAGAAAGCATAGCACTTAACACTTGTGCCACTGCAGAAGTGGGATTTGAATATTGTCACAGTGCACTTTATAGAGGTGGCATCATCAGTGTCTTTTGAGAAGAGGATTTTTAGGACATTGCTGTGGAGTCATATAGCAGTGTAAAAGTATCCACTGAGTGCTACTTAATTGTGGCAGGCCCTGGGCTCATGCTCTTCAGACTGCATAAACACACACAGTGCAACTGCTGGGAGATTAGAATCCCTATCTATCTATTTATACAGTTTAGACAACACAGTACGTACAACTCATATCACTGTAGAAGTCTGTTTTTTACATTGTCAGGTACCCATTACACAGGACGAGATTATCAGTATATGTTGAAAAGAAGATATCAAACATAGACAAACACACACAAGTTGAGTGCTGTAAGATTAGAACCACTACATAATTACAAAATCTATAGAACACAGTATCTAACCCTCACACCACTGTAGAAGTATGATTTTAACACTGTTAGAGTGCACTTTATAGAGGATAACATCATCATAGTGTCACAGGAATCATATACCATTATGAGAGCAAAGGCAAGACATGTAATATGCTTGCGTGAGCACATTTTGGAAAGGACATAAATAAGATGTCATGAATGCAAATTGCTGAAATGAGACAGACATACCTGTTTATGAGGATGTTGTATAGGTGACACACACACACACACACACACACAATATCAATGTGAAATGACCATAGATGACCAATCCCCAGTGTCACTATACACCCATTGCAAATGTAACAATGCAGCTACACTCTGAAATTCTGGAGTCTGACAGTGGCCCGACTCCTGATATATAATTTTGAAGTGTATTGCTTTCTGGCACTCATAAATATCAGAAAGCATGTGTCCAGTGAAGCACACATGTCACTACCCTTTTCTTTTGTTTATGAATGCATTTCCACGTATTGGATGATTACAGACCAGTAACTAGAGTTAGACATGCTGAACACCTCTTCACATAGCGCATCACTGAAAAGTTGATGTCCATGGATGGTGGCAAAGTATTAGCGCATGTGTGATTTAAATTTCAGGGAGACAACTTGGACTTGTGCAGTAGCATTCTTTACTGATGCACACTGCCAAACTGTGAGCAAAAAGGGACATACAGTAACTGACCTGATTGGGGTTAGCTGCAAAATACATCAGTTTGTTGATAATGTTTCCTATGTCCAGCTTGCAAAACATGTTATTTGCAAAACTGCTGGCTGATAATATGATATGCATGATGTACTCTATGTTTAAAATGTTGGGGCCTCAGTTTTATTACATAAATAAGTGTTGGCCATGCCGTCCCCATTTGTGTGACAGTAAGTGCTGAGCAAACATGGTTCTTTGCTTAAGGAAAAAAGTGTAAAATCTGATTTGATTCACCTTCCTGTTTGCTGACAGACTCATTAGTGAGGCGTAGCCTTCGACTAGGTCTATATGTGTGTGACATTAAAAGGTCCTGGCTTAGGTATTCTCAGATATGATGCAGGAGTAATGTCAGACAATATACTGGAAATGGATGGACTTGCATGACTTTATTAGTAATAGACTGCGGAGTTATGATACATACCTCACAATAGATTCTGTTTTACAGGTATATCTAGGTTATGGGCAGGGTGAAGATGATTGTCAGTAAACATGTCTATCAGAGATATCCATCTGCACTTTTTATTACATAATCAAGATTGTAATGCTAAATCAGTTTCATACATATCATTTATGATACATGCAAATGTATGTGTATGCAAGTAGTAATTATAGCTTTTTGTCAATCAACTTGTTATATGTAGGAATTGGAATGAAGTATTACAGTTATAATCAAAGTTTTGTGTATGCAAGCAGTAATTACAGATTTTTGTTATACGTAGGTATTAGAATGTAGTATTACATTTATAATCAAAGTTTTGTGAAAAATTATAGTGGGATATCCTTACTGAAAAAATGAAGTGCACTAGATTGGAACCCTGACTCACTTGTATTCTGAACATGAACTCACTGCACTTGCACCTGGTGCAACAGGGAAAGCTTGCCACTAGGTCTATTTTCCACACTGACTACTGTCCTGCGTGCTGAGGGCTGTGCATTGCCACTGAGCCTGTTTGCATAAAGGAAAGAGAATGTTGTTGTATCTTTCAGCTTTTCCCGGTTAGGGGTTGCCACAGCGGAACTCCGGTCTGCTAATGAAGGAAGGTGAATCAAATTACATTTTCACTTTTTTCATTAAGTAGTGAACCCTGTTTGTGCACAGGTAGGCAATGTGCAAATGTAATGGCAATATTGAACATATATTTGTGTAAATACTCATTATGACCCTTCCTCAGTAAAAAACAACTACAGTTGGACTCCAGCCATGCTTTACCAGTGTTCTTTCTTGTGTAGCTCAATATATGTATATGTTGTATCACAGAGACATTCGGGTAGCAGGTGGAATTTCTGCAGATATTACCATCCGTGCTGCTGACCACCACACAATGCCAATAAGCATGTTTGCACTTTATAAAGCATGTGAAACTAAATTTGTTTATCATTTTAAGCAGGTACCCATGTTTGTGCTCTGCCATGTGATGCATATATAGAAAAAAATAAAGGTAAACAAAGGTTAAACCAATCAAATCATGTGCATCCAAGCAATTCACATTTCATATCTAGCATTAATAGTTTTACAGTTGGACATTGTCACATGGTTGTATATGTGTGGCTAACATATTTAGTGTAATGAGTGATTACACAAGTATTTATAAATATGTTTGCAAACATGCAGCTCTGTCATCTTTTTGTATTCTGGTCATTCTCTGCTTTACTAGTAGACATGCAGTTTGTCGTGCATTTCCTATCATTTTTCTTTCAAGGTATGATACAAATACGTAACAGTCAACAACAATTTTCAGCAAAGGTAGACTTGTGCAGCTAAATGTACCTCTCCTATGTGACTGTACCCTCTGTGGTATATCTTTCTCATAGCATAATAATCACTTTAGAGATTTCTTGTTCTTATAGGCAATATAGGGTCTCTCCCCTACAACTTCTTTTAACTTCTCATCTACTGTAAATATTCTCCAATTCTTAGATATAACTCCCAAATAGCTATGTTATTAGAGGCAATGGGGATAATAACTCTACATTTGTTATTAACTGAGAAATATTCCGCATGACCAACCAAAGTGAAACATTGCATGTAAATTGTGATTTCCCTAGTGTTTTCACAGTTGCAAACGATCCTGTGGGGCAGACACAGTT
This sequence comes from Protopterus annectens, assembly GCF_019279795.1. Taxonomy (NCBI): domain Eukaryota; kingdom Metazoa; phylum Chordata; order Ceratodontiformes; family Protopteridae; genus Protopterus; species Protopterus annectens. The sequence continues at coordinate 828,129,321 of NC_056749.1, read as the reverse complement.
AACATAATATAGGTCCATTTGCAAGGACTGTGCATTAAATTCTGCTTGGAAATGATTTCTTGCTACTAATTCTTAGAAGGGCAGCATTCCTGATTCTGTGGAGGCAGTCAAGAACCTGAGATGACATATCCCACCAGTGCTGTACCAATATCAAGATAAGCATGCCAAGAAGTCTGACTGGTATCTTCTTGAGAATATGGGACTTCAATGCTAAGAGTTTAGCATTTCTGAGTAACAGAGTTCAGATCACCCAGTGCACAATAGCTTCTTTGTTCAGTAACTGTTCTGATGAAGTCAACTTGGATTGATGAAAGCGCTTAACAATTTGTGTTAAATAAAACTGTATGGAGTCTGGAAACCATGGTGGTGCGTTTTTTGGTTTATTTGTTCTTCTTTTTGCACCATTGCACCACTTGTTGGGTTATTAGTTGAGAGTCTACTACTGTGGGTATATCTCTATATAATCTCCTATATCTGAAAAATGGTCTACCTCTCCCTGCTCTGTTGATCAATATTCCATTCAACAGAGGGCTATATTGTTCCCTTTTATATCCGCTATTTAAAAGGTCTGTCTGAAGATCCTTAAAAGCTTTCTCACAATCAACTGTAGTGTGCGTAAGTCTACAAATCCTAAGTCTTTGCCCTTTTATGATATTCCTGTAAATATGAGATGGATGCAGTGTGTTGGTATAGTATATTATTCTTCCTGCAAGCTTTTCTGAAAGGCTTAGTAGGAATAACACCTTCACTGTTAATGATAGTAACATCTAGAAAATGAATGGAATTTCTAGACCAATTAGCTGTAAAATTTAAAAAATCTGTAGTAGAACTGATGTATGTTATAAAATTACTTAATCTGATTTCACTACCACACCATAACAAAAAATATCAACAAATCTTTTATAATAAGATATGTAACTAGAATACTCTAAGTTAGTCAAAACAAAAGTATTTTCCCAACAGGCCATAATAACGTTGGCATATGAATTGGCACATGATATACCCATCACTGTGCCTTTCTTTTGTAGATAAAAATTACTTCTAAACAAAATAAAATCTATGAATATACAGTACAAAAGGATCTAGCAGCTTTAGATTAGGTGACAAAGAACATCACATAAAAATTTGAGATTAGATGGATTATAAAATTACAGACTAATAAATCATTTGGATTAAATGATAAAATATCACTAAAACCTTTCTTGGCCAGTAGGAATTTGAAATAATGAAAATTATATTTAAGATTAAATATATACATTTGTCATATATGCCCTGTATCTGTTCTATAATGTTTTATTTAGTTGACGATATGTTTATTCATCTGGTTACAGTTTAGGTAGTGTATAGAAAAGAAACTTGCTGTTTTTTTAGTTTTATGAATGAATTTCTGGTATTCTATAAACAGACACCATATTTTAGTGCCATCTGCTGATTGCAGTAGTGCATAACTCCACACGCATTTCTTTAGGCTAATCTTTTATGAACGAACATTTTTATCCCGTGGTCACTAGATGTCAGTATTACTGTATTTTTATGTTTATAACTCAGATGCTCTTTCACGAACGAACGCTCATACATTGAATTTTGTATAGAACCGCTTTATGGTTTTTATAATTCTGAATATTTTTATGTTTATTTTAACAGCCTATAGGAGTTTTTTAATAAGGTGATTTAGTTGTTCTTCAGTGTATTCATGAGATTAGTGTTTGATTAGATCTTTTAGCCGATTGGTTGATTGTTATTTGCTTGTTGATGTTTTGAATTTTTACTTTATATATGCCAAAGTGCTTATTTTTTTAAGCCATTTTATTAAAATCCTTTTGTACCTAAGCTGTGTTTGCTGCCTCTGTTTTTTGTGACATTTAGACTTCTTCTTCTTTCGGCTTTTCCTGGTTAGGGCAACATTTAGAAATGTATTTATGTAGCCAGTAGAAAAATGAAGGTTGATCTGTACGCATATTTTATGCTTCACTGTTGGCACAGGCAATTTTTAAGGGCTTTATATTTCTGAGATACACAGGTTATGCTTACAGCATAAGTGTGTTCTTACCATTTCCTTTATGATTTCACATGGGATTGCAGAGAACTGCAATTATGATTTTTCATCCAATGCAAGAGGTTGCACATGTGGCTGGCAGTAGTGTTAGGCTTCTAAGATGCCCCAGACCAACCTTCAAAGCAGTGGTGGGCACAGTTTGAAAATTGATTGGCATTCTGAATTTGCATTCTTGATTATTTGACAATGTTAACTGTCATCCAGTAATCACTTTCAGAACTGCATTCTTTAGTACAGGAATTATAATTATGGTGGTGTTAATCCAGGCCTTTGCATTTCTGTTGGGTGGGGCCTGCAACCAACCATTCTGTTGTCATAGGTTCATAGGATGGTACCAGACTATTGGCCTAGAGGCCCTTATAAGCCTAGCCAAGAATTTCACCCATGTTCCCACAATATCAGCACCTGTTCCCCTGTCCAGCAGGGATACAGGTGTGATCTCAGGGGTGTATTTTCTGTTTTCCATCCAGTCATCCAGGTTCCTCTTAAAAAGGGCTAGTGAGGTACTCTGCTTGACATGGAGAGGGAGTCTATTTCACAGATGGGGGAGTCTTTGGGACACAAATGTATCCCACCAACAAGTTATATTAATGTCACAGGCCAGGTTGAGGCCTTGAATGTGGGTTGCACGAGTGGAGTTTGACTTATGGATATACAGCAATTCCATCAAGGCTGGGTCTGAGACAGTCTTATATGCCAGACACAGGTCACCTCTGAGCAGTCTGTATGAGACAGAGTAGAGAGACAGGGCTTTTAGCCTATATATATAGGATACGTTTAAGACTCTAGATTTCCTTGTTCAGGAACCTCTGTGGTCTCTCCAGCTGTTGTATGTGCTTAACAAGGTACATGCCAATAAGGGCATTGTACTCAGTGGAGGCAACATGGTGATGAAAAGTCAGGCTGCTATTAACCTGGATGTCCAAGTCCCTCACAACTGATTGCATGCTCAGTACATAATTAGTGGGAATGCCATTTTCCTCAAAGGGGATAATGATGCACTTCCTGGCATTCAGTTTGAAGCCATGCTTCTGGCATCAGTCATTAGTTTGGGTAAGGCCCTCTTGGAGGATGTTCACATCACTAGGGGAATTTAAGACAGCACCCAGCTTGCAGACATCTGCAAACTTGGTCAGTCACAGACCACTGGTTTTGGCTTGCACCTCAGAAAAGTATATTCCAAACAGCAAAAGCCCCAAGACTGATCCTTGGAGTAATGCCACTCATTATGGGTCTACTTCTAGAGGTGACATTCCTTATTTTGACTGAGTGGGTTCTATCAGTGAGCCAGTTAGCTACTCATATGGTAACATATGGGTTGATGCCTAGCTGGGAGAGTTTATCTATTATGCCTGAGGGGGAATAGCATCAAAGGCTTTGGCTAGGTCAAGGTAGGTGGAGTGCATCATGTTCTCCTCATCCATGGCTTTGGTGACTGTTTCAAAGAAGTTGACTAAATTTAACAGGCATGATCTCCCTTTGACAAAATCAAACTGTGTAGGGTCAAGAGTTTGGAGGTTGCCAATGTGCTTGTTTATAAGGTCCATGATAATGCATTCTATGGCCTTGCAGATCAGGCCATACCTCTCAACTGTACAGATTTCTGCAGAATGTCCAGATTTTTGCCTCACATTTTTTGTCTGTTTTTCATAAAATTGTCGTTTTCTGGCAAATTAGTGGCAAATCATTAAAAATTAGAATTAGAAAATAATGACAGACATTTGAGTTTCAGACTTCATACCCTTCAGAAAATACATGGTAATGCAAAACCTGTTATTCTATCAACTTTCTAAGTTTGCAAAAGCAATATTTAAAAACTGTCCCTATTTGTGGGCTTTTGTTCCACTTTTAGTTATGGCTTTGTCCAGATTTCTTGCTCTAAGAGGTTGAGAGGTATGGATCAGGCTAGTTAGGCTGATTGGCCTATAATTGCCTGGGTCAGTGACCCTCCAACTTTGTGTAGAGGGATGACTGTTGTTGTCCTCCATTTGGCTGGGATGAAGCCGGTGCTCAGGCTTTGGTTGAATAGGATGCCTAATTGTGCTGAAAGCTCTTGTCTGAGTTGCCAGCAGGTTGGCTGTATCTATGGCATCTATGTATGTGGTGTTCTTGACCACCATTTCAGAGTAGATTTGGGTGTTACCTTTGAGATTGCGAACGTATGTGAAGAAGGCCTTGTGACTGTCTTTAGTGTATGTGGCCAATTTGGACTCTAAGGTAGCCTTAGAGGATTTCACCAGTAAACTTATTTGTCCAGACAAAGGAGAGATTGGTCCCAACTTGGTGCCAGCTCTTTCCTGGTCCCGGACAGCATTTTTTTTCCTTTTGTTCTAGACTTTTTTTATTGCTGCTGTCCACAAGATAGGTTTACTCTTCCTTGAGAATGATGATTTGGTTCTGTCAGGTATTGCTGAATCCATGCAGCTATGTAGGTGCTCATATAGTTTTTTTTTTTGGTGTAGGCTTGAACATTAGTGCTAGTCATAACTGAAGAGATTATGGCTGTAAAACTGCTTATACCTGCTCTCAGGAGGTTGTAGTCAGCTTTGGAAATTTTTTTTTGTTTGACCCTGGTGTGTGTGTGTGTGTGTGTGGGGGGGGGGGGGTCAGGGGAGATGGTGACTTCAAAAGTGATTTCTTTATGGTCAGACCTTACCAAGGAGGATGACACTGTATGGGTGGTACAGAGGCTGCTCATGTTGTTACGTACCAGGAGTAGGATATTTTCTCCTCTCATTGGGTGTCAACTAATTGATCCAATGCATTGGCATTGATGAAGTCGAGGAACATTTGGGCATTCGTATTTGGGCTAGAATAGATCTTCCACTCTATGATTTGGTAGTTAAGGTCACCCTGGATCAGGGTAGAGGGTTGAATCTAAGTCCAGACAGGTGGAGTGCATGTCCTGAGTCAAGGTTGAGATCTCTAGCTAGCTATGATTTGAATAGGTGTTTTGTCAACAGTTAACTGCACTTAGGTTCATAGGTAGGTACTAGGCTATCAGCCCGAGGGCCTACATAAGCCTAGCCAACAAGGTTCCCTGGCTTACGCCACCCAAGAAAGTTATTTTCCTGTGCCACTGTCGAACAGAGCCACAGAAGTGATCCCCAGGGTGTATTTCCTGTTTCCCATCCACTCATCAAGATTTTTCTTGAAGAGTGCTAATGAGGAACTTTGCTTGACATAGATGGGTAGCTTGTTACAGAGTATGGAAGTCTCTGGGACAGGAATCTATCCCTCCAGCATGTCCTGTTTATTGTGGTGACAAGGTTTAGGTCCCTAGAGCATGTAGCTCAGAGGGTTTGGGACTTCTTTAGGTGTAGCATGTCCAATAGCTCTGGGTTTGACATAGTTTTATATGTTAGGCAGCGATCACCTTGAAGTAGGCGATATGCTATGGAGTAAAGCTGGAGTTTTTTGAGACAGTCGGTGTAGGGCATCTGTTTGAGGCCAGTAATCCTCTTTGTGAGGTACTTCTGTGGCCTTTTTAGCTCCTGCAGATATCTTGTGAGGTGCATTCCAAAAGGGGTGTTGTACTCTATAATGGGTCTAATGAATGTTGAGTATAGGGGAACAATGACCTCTATTTTCCCAGATGAGAACCCTTTTGTGATGAGGTGTGCCACATAGAAGGACTTCCTGGGGTGGGAGGTTGGCATAATGGTTAAAGTGTTTACCTTGCAAACATAAGGTGCAGGGTTTGATTCTCACATGGGGTGATTGGCTAAGCTGAAAATGGCCCACAAGGGCAGTTAGCTTAGTACTAATCTATGAACCTATGAACCTGACTACTGTGGCAATGTGATTATCAAAGGAGCGACTATTGTCCTCCTGGGTCCCAAGGTCTCTTATCACACATTCAGTGTTAAGTAGACTGCTGCCTATGTGGTAGTTCATGGGTACAGAGTTTTTATCAAAGGGGATGACAATGCACTTTTTGGCATTGAGCTTGAAGCCATGGTCCTGACACCAGGCATCTGTCTCAGTGAGGCCCTTCTGTAGGATGTCTACATCATTTGAGGACTTGACTATGGCTACTAGTTTGCAGTCATCTGTGAACTTCATTAGACAGCAGCCTTCTGTGTTAGCCTGTACTTCAGAGAAGTAGATACCAAACAGGAGAGGTCTCAGGACTGAACCCTGTGGTACTCCACTTGTCAGTGGTTTGAAGTCAGATTTGGAGTCTGCAACTTTTACAGTGTGGGTTCTGTCAGTGAGCCAGTTGACAACCCATCTTGTGACATAGAGATTTATACCTAGTTTAGTGAGTTTAGCTATAATTCTAGAATGGGGGATGGTGTCAAAAGCTTTGGAGAGGTCAAGATAGGCTGTGTGAACCACCTTACCCTTGTCTACGGCTTTGGTGACTGCCTCAAAGAAGTCGATCAGATTCAGGAGGCATGATCTGCCCTTCACAAACCTGAACTGGGAGGGGTCTAGAATTTGGAGGTTACCAATGTCTTTATTTATGAGTTCCATGATGATACGTTCCATGGTCTTGCATACCAGGTTCATCAGGCTAATAGGGGGATAGTTCCCAGGATCACTGGTGGCTCCCCCTTTGTGGAGTGGGATAACTGTTGCTATGTGCCATTCAGTGGGCACAAAGCATGATCTGAGGCTATGACTGAACAATGGTGCTTAGGTGGGGAGCCAGTTTATTCTGAAGTTCATGTAAAATGCAGCCTGGGATGTTGTCTTGTCCCATGGATGATGTGTTTTTGGATTTAGAGAGTGCAGCTTTTACCTGTATAGTTGTGATTACAGGGACTCTGCATTCTTCCTGTATAGATATGGGGGTGAGAGGGGAGTAAAGTTAGCACTGAACCTATGTGCCAGGATCTTGGCAATATCAGTTGGTTCTGTAATTTTCTTGCCATTGTGCTGTAACTCAGAGCAGATCTGGTTGGTGCCATTGAGATTCTTGGCATAGCTATAGAACGCTTTGTGGTTGTACGGTTTGTTTATGGCAGGGGACCACCAGATTGGCTTCCTTTTTTGGAGGATAACATTTTGGTTCTGTTTGGGATAGCACGATCCATGCACTCATGTAAGTGCTTATAGAGTGCATTTGTGTAGGATTCAGCAGTCGTAAATGCATTGTCCATCTGCATGGGTGTCTTGAAGTTTGCCACTTCTGTCTTAAGGTTCATAGATTATATTAGGTTCATAGATTCATACTAGACTACCTGCCCTTGCGAGCCATTTTAAGCCTAGCCAATTATCCATTGTGAGACTCAAACCCTGCATCTTGTTTTTGTAAGGCAAACACCTAACCATTAGGCCACCCTCCCAACCCGGAGCATGAAGTTGGCTTTGGAGAATTTTTTTGCAGTAGTTTCCTTAATGGGGGGTGGGGGTGGAATGTGGATTATGGTCAGATCAGACCAACGAGGAGTTGACTTCAGGTGTGGAACACCAGTCACTCATGCTGTTAATGACTAGGTCTAGGATATTGTTGCCCCTGGTGGGGTGTGGATAAGTTGATCCAAGGCACTGGAATTTATGAATTCTAGAAAGCGTCGAGTGAAGGAGTTGGTACATGAGTAGTTTTCCCAGTTAATGGTGGGATAGTTGAAATCACCCATTATTAAGGTGTTTGGTTGAACCCTAATATTTTCCAGTATATCAAGAAAAGAGGAGTGGGAATCCTGGGGCATGGTGGGGGATCTGTAGCAAGCTACACTTTGGATTTCAGTTTTGCCCAAAGTTAGTTGCACTTGGATAACATTGGCTGCATTATGCTGAGCAACTAGCCTGGAGGTGTAGATATCCTTAATGAATATGGACACACCTCCGCATTTGGTGTTCCAGTCCAGGTTACATGGCTGAAATGTGTGGTATGAGTTATAGCCTGGTAGTGCAGGGGTGATCTCTGTAGCCTTGAACCAGGTCTCAGTCACTGCACAGATATCAATGTTCTCCATTTTAAGGAGTGCCTCTAGTGAGTGCATTTTGAGATTTAGACATCTAGCATTGAGTAGCATTACCCTCAGTTTTTGCTTGTCTGTTCCTGTCACAGTAGTTAATTTGTCATTTGAACCTTGCCTAAAAAAGGCAGTATAGGGGCGGCAAGAGCCTTAGACAGTATTTGTAATCCCAGGGGTGACAGGTGCAGGCCATCTCTGGCAAAGCATCATGGTCTGTCGACCATGTCATCCCAGGCAGACAGATACTGGATCCCCTTAGAATCACACCAGAAGCTTAGCCAATTGTTGAAGTCAATCATTTTGTCCTGTACTGCAATTTCATTTTGGGCGATGGCAGAATGCTACTCGGGGCTAGGGTTATACCTTCCTGGGCTACAAGATTGGTGAGCTCTTCCATGTCTCTTTTCATGTAGTCCAGGGAGGTGTGTCTCAGGTCGTTCACACCAACATGGACAATGACAGAGTCATATTTGTACTTGTCGTGGAGTGACCTGAGTGCGTGAGTTATGTGGCAGAACCTGGCACCCGACAGACATCTAGAGCCTGTTTACTGCATTTCCTGTGTTGCACTTAATTTAAAATCGTTTTTTTTCTCTAAAAACTGCATTTTACCTGATTTTGGCCTAGCACTCAAGTGTGGGGTCATTTATTGCACTGCTGTGATTATTTTGCTGCTTGTGTATCTCTGCTACATTTAAACTACAACAAAAAAAAAAAAAAATCTTGCTTTTTTCCAACTTTCTGAAAGTTAAGAAAGTTCAGTTACAGATTTGCTGTTCTGAACTGTTTGGAAGTTTCTTGAAGGCCAGTGCTTGCTTGGACTAAAGGGAAGTCTCTGTGTTCACCAGTGATGTGGTTAACACTGAACAGCCTGCCTGTCCCTGGAGGATTGGTTACTACCTAGAAGCTGTAGTTTTATTGGCCAATTTGTGTCAAATCTAAACTCCTTGATCTCTCTCTTAAAACCTGGCTGCCTCATGGTTTTGGCATCATTCAAGGCTTGTTAGTTGTTGCTGAAGCACCTAGCAAGGGGAGAAAATGCTGCTAGATGAAAAGGAGCCACTTTTGTGATTTTAAGTATTTTCTTCTGATTTTTTTGTTAAGTTTTACTGCTTTGCCGCCTACTTTTTGGCATTTTCCAGCTTGCTAAAGTTTATATCAGTAACAGTAACAGTACTTGGAACACAGCTAGAGACTGTTTACTGCATTTCCTGTGTTGCACTTAATTTAAAATCGTTTTTTTTCTCTAAAAACTGCATTTTACCTGATTTTGGCCTAGCACTCAAGTGTGGGGTCATTTATTGCACTGCTGTGATTATTTTGCTGCTTGTGTATCTCTGCTACCTTTAAACTACAGCAAAAAGAAAAAAAAAAAAACATCTTGATTTTTTCCCACTTTCTGAAAGTTAAGAAAGTTCAGTTACAGATTTGCTGTTCTGAGCTGTTTGGAAGTTTCTAGAAGGCCAGTGCTTGCTTGGGCTAAAGGGAAGTCTCTGTGTTCACCAGTGGGAGTGGTTAACACTGAACAGCCTGCCTGTAACTGGAGGAGTGGTTACTACCTAGAAGCTGTAGTTTTATTGGCCATTTTGGGTCAATTCTAAACTCCTTGATCTCTCTCTCTTAAAATCCTACAACTCTGTTTTCGCGCTATTTTGCACACTGAGCAGTGTCGGGCAGCGCCGCCTAAACAGGTTTAAACTATTCCAGGCTCCACAAAGTCTGCTCTCCACTTTTTCCCTTAGAACTGTTCAAACTCTCAAAGTAATCACTCTATTTTTTTTCTAAAGCCCTGCACTTGCTCAGCTCTTATTAGGAAACACTAACTAAAGCACTACACCCTCCTTGACTTCTCATAAGTATTAGGCTCCCGATTGGTCCTTCCTGATCAAGTGAAAAATCAGTTCCATTCCCTAATCTGATCAGTAAAAAAACAGTTCCCTATACTAATCTGGTATGTCCAAGGGTCAGTTTCAAGGTTACTCTCCAGTCCAGCTGTTGAATCTGGGAAATTTGAGGCAATGTTACAATTGCCTTATGCACACAGACAACCCTCCCCTCCTTCCAACAAACTCTAATACATGTGAGAGATGCAGTTACACAGCCAAACTGGAGGCAGAGCTCTCCAAACCCAAGACTGGCACAGTCAGTCAGGAGGAAAAGGTAACCACCCACCCCACACCACAAATCCAGTCTCACACAGACCTATTGCATCTGCATACCCAACACATAAACACACAAAAACATACTCGAAGGCTCTAAATAAAATTCTGCCTAAACAGCAAAGACCTCCTAAGCAGATATCCAAGCAACAGCCACCCCTCAACAATACCCATGAATCACATATCTCACAAAATCAGTGTGCCTCACAGTCACAGCCCTTAAGGCCAAACAACACACCAAATACACTTGTTATAGGGGACTCTATTGTCCGGCACACTGACGTCCCGCTCACCAGACTGAACAAGGAGAAGGTCACTGTAAGCTGCCTGTCGGGTGCCAGGATCCGCCACATAACGCAAGCACTCAGGTCACTCCAAAGCAAGTACAAGTATGACTCTGTCATTGTCCATGCTGGTGTGAATGACCTGAGACGTACCTCCCTGGACTACATGAAAAGAGACATAGAGGAGCTCTCTGATCATGTAGCCCAGGCTGGTATGACCCTGACCTTGAGTAGCATCTTTCCCTCACCAAGAATGATGCCACAGTATAAAGACAAAATGATCAGTTTCAACATTTGTCTAAAGTATTGGTGTCATTCAAAGGGGATCCAGTGTCTGTCAGCCTGGGATGACATGCTCGACAAGCCACGTTGCTTCGCTAGGGACGGCTTGCACCTGTCACCCTTAGGCTTTTGTATACTGGCCAAGGCTCTTGCCACCCCAAGTGCCTTTTTTAGGCAAGGCTCAAATGACAAACCCACCTCCATAGACAGCCCAAGGATAAAAAAAACTAAAGGTAATGCTACTCAATGCCAGAAGTCTAAACCTCAAGATGCACACACTCAAGGCTCTCCTCAGTATGGAGAAAATTGATATCTGTGCAGTAACAGAAACCTGGTTCAAGGCTCCTGAGAGCACCCCAGCAGTAACAGATTATAACTCATACCATGCGTTTCGGCCCCAAAACTTGGACTGAAGCACAAAAGGAGGGGGAGTATCTATATTCATCAAAGATACCTACACCTCCTGGTTAGTGGCACTGCACGAAGCATCGGAAACCATCCATGTGCAACTAACAGCGGGCAAAACTGCCTTTCAGTTTGTAGCCTGCTACAGAACACCCTCCCTATTACAGGAACCCCACTTGGCATTGCTGAGAACACTGGAAAATATAAAGGTCTCTCCAAACACTATGTTATTGGGTGACTTCAACTACCCAAACATTGACTGGGAAAACTACTCAAGCCCAAACACCCTCACTCAATGGTTCCTTGAATTTATAAACTCTAACAAAATGGAACAACTGGTCACCACTCCCACAAGAGGGAACAACATATTGGACCTGGTCATCACCAACATGGGGACTCTATGTTCCACACCAGAGGTAAACCCCTCATTGGTAAGATCAGACCATAAACAAATTTCCCTGGACATCCATATCCCATCCTCACCCACAGCCAAGGAAACCACTGTAAAGAATTTCTCAAAAGCCAACTTTGCACTTCTCAGGACTGAGGTGGAATCCTTCAAAGCCCATGGGCCAGAGGATAATACACCCCAATCCACAGAATCCTTTACAAATGCATTCTATGAGCACCTGCAGGAATGCATGGATTGTGCTATCCCAAATAAAACCAAGACTCACTCCTCCAAAAACAGGAGACCGGTCTGGTGGACCCTGGCCATAAATAAGCTATACAACAGAAGGAGGAAGCTACTACATGACAGAGCAAAATCCCAAAAAGGGAAGGCATCTCTGATCAGTATTAGCAAGAAACTTCGATCCCACATAAAATCATCAAAGGCCAGTTTCGAAAGAAAAATTGCCCTAGACACTAAAGATAATCACAAGGCGTTCTTTAGTTATGTCAGGAACATGGGTGGAAACTCCCAGATATGCTCTGAATTGTTGCATAACAGTACAAAATATACCGAACCAACAGACATAGCCAACATCCTGGCAGACAGATTCAGCGCAAACTTCTCCCTCCCTTCTCCCCCAAAGGAGAAAATGCCTATCCCAACTGAATGTAACCTCCCTGACATCACAGATGCACAGGTGAAAGCTGCCCTCTCCAAAGCAAAAAAACACAGCATCTATGGGACTGGACGGTGTCCCAGGCTGTGTCTTACATGAGCTCCAAGAAGAACTGAACCCTCACATTAAGTCACTGTTCAAACTTAGCCTTACTACAGGATATGTACCCAAAGAATGGCGTACAGCTACAGTGGTCCCACTCCACGAAGGTGGTGCCACAACGGACCCCAGAAACTATTGCCCCATAAGCCTGACTAGTCTGGTCTGTAAAGTTATGGAGCATATTATCATGGAACTCATAAACAAAGACTTTGGGAGCCTCCAGACACTGGACCCTACCCAGTTCGGCTTTGTTAAGGGCAGATCTTGTCTCTTAAACCTAATTGATTTCTTTGAAACAGTTACCAAAGCCATAGATGAGGGCAAGGTAGTCCACACAGCCTACCTGGACCTTGCAAAAGCCTTTGACACAATACCCCACTCGGGCATCATAAATAAGCTTACCAGCTTAAATATCAACCCCTATATCACAAGATGGGTTGCAAACTGGCTCAGAGATAGAACCCATATGGTCAGAATCACAGGTGCCATGTCCGAATCCCAACCATTTACAAGTGGCGTCCCACAGGGCTCAGTTCTGGGACCTCTCTTGTTCGGTATATACTTCTCTGAGGTTCAGGCTTACATGGGGGAATTATGGCTGACAAAGTTCACAGACGACTGCAAACTGAGGGCCATAATCGAATCTCCAGCTGACACAAGCATCCTCCAAAAGGGTCTCACAGAGACGGATGCTTGGTGCCAGAGCCACGGCCTCAAGCTAAATGCTAAAAAGTGCATAATCATCCCCTTTGGGAAAAACAAGGTGCCCACAAATTACCACATAGGTGGTAATCCATTAAGTACGGAAGAAGTAATTAGAGATTTGGGGACCAACATAGATAGTAATCTCTCCTTTGATAATCACATTGCCAAAGTGGTTAGAAAGACCTTCTATATAGCCCACCTTATCATGAAAGGGTTCGCATCTAGATCAAGAGATGTCATTGTGCCCCTCTACTCGTCACTCATCAGGCCCATAATTGAGTACAATGCCCCTTTTGGGATGTACATTACCCAACACCTGCAGCAACTGGAGAGACCCCAAAAGTACCTCACCAAGAGGATCTTGGGCTACAAACAGATGTCCTATGCAGCTTGACTAAAGAAACTCCAGCTCTACTCAGTTGCTTACCGCCTACTCAGAGGCGATCTATGCCTGACGTACAAAGCCGTGTCAAACCCAGAATTAATGGACATGCTCCACCTCAAAAAATCCAAGTCCCTTAGAGCTACACGCTCCAGGGACCTAAACCTCAACACAAAAATAAATAGGACATGCTGAAGGGACCGATTCATTTCCCAGAGGCTCCCCTCAATCTGGAATAGAATCCCAATTCATGTTAGACATAGCCCCTCGCTAAACCTCTTCAAGCGAAATCTGGACGCGTGGATGGGAAATTGCAAATTCACCCCTGGGATCTCTTCTGTGTCCCTGCTAGACAGAGGCACAGTAAACTAATCTTAAAAGGGTACCTTCTGTGACCTACTTTACAGATGCACAGTAGGCTAATCTAATAGGGAGGCAGAAGCCAAATACACTCTGGCTAGGATTATAAATGCCCTAGGGCAGATAGCCTAGTATCTACCTATGAACCTATGAACCCATGACAGTAACCTTCTCCTTGTTTAGCCTGGTGAGTGGGACATCAATGTGTCTGACTATAGAGTCACCTATGACTAGTGTATTGGGTATGTTGTTTTGCTTTATGGGCTGTGGGCTATGTGTCATTTGGGTTGTGTTGGGGGGTGGAGGTTGCTTGCGTTTCTGCTTTGGAGGTTTCTGTTGCTTGAGCAGATTATTATTGAGAGCCTCCATGAATGTTTTTCTGTTTCTATGTGTGGAGTTTGGTGGTGTAGATTTAGTGGGACTATGTGATGAGTGTGGTGTGGTGCAAGTGTTCACCTTCTCCATTTGACTGTCAAGTTCAATCTTGGTTGGAGAGAGCTTTACCTCCAGTTTGGCTAGATAAGTGCATCTCTTACAGTTTGTAGTGTTGGGTGGTAGGAGGAGAGGGCTGTCTGTGTACATGAGGCAATTGCTACATTGCCCCAAGATGCCCAGATTCATCAGATAGACAGGAGAGAACACTGGGAGCTGACCCTTGGACATGCCTGAATAAAAAACTATTTTCCTCTAGATAAGTGAAGAAAGTGAGTACAAGAGCTGTTTTTCTCTTAAGCAAGTGAGGAAAGTAAGTACAAAAACTGTTTTCCTCTAGGTAATGAGGAAGGTTGAGTGCTGTAGTAATTTGTAGCTTATTTAGTGCTTACAACAAGTTCTGAACAAGTGCTGATCACGAATAAGCAAATTCAAGTGCTAAAACTAAGAATCTGTATCTGGACTAGCTAGTTACAGGAAAGATACACGTGCAAATGTGGGCTTTTAAATCAGAAAGTTGAGAGAGATGGAAAAATTGCCCAAATGGCCAATAACTACTATTTCTGGGCCAGAGGTGGAGTGTCTCAAGTGCATCATACTGTTTGACCAGCCTGGAGGTGTGTATGTCTTTGATGAGTATTGAAACTCCACCTTTGTTGGCTTTGTAGCCCTCCGTTTGGGGTCTGAAAGTATAGTAGGATGAGTACCTGGTAAGGCTGGGGTTCTCTCTGCAGCTTTGAACCAGGTTTCAGTGACTGCACAAATATCAGCACTTCTAGGGTGAGGAATGCTTGCAATTAGTGCAGTTTCATGTTAGGACTCCTGGTATTTAACAGTATTCCCTTTAAATTTGATTTAGAAGAATTTTTCACATTGGTAATTTTGTCCTCATGACTTTGCCTAAAAAAGGCACAATGGGGAAGACAAGAGCCTTTGTCAGAAGCCTGAAGCCCAGGGGAGACAGATGAAGGCACCCTCTAGCAAAGCGTCATGGTCTGTCAATCATGACCTCCCAGGCTGTCAGGTACTGGATCTCCTTGCCCAAATGAGAAGTGTTTTTCATTTGCTTTATGTTGAAAATGGGTACACATCCTCTGATTATTTCTTGGAAAACATAAAACATTTACTTATGTGCTGTTCCTGAGTTTGTACAAACCTTTTTGTTTGTGTTGAAGGGTGAATGGGGTCCACCTACCATTCTGCTGTCCCTTTAAGTGCTTCATGTTGACAGTGTGTACACAGCATGATTATTTTTGGTTTGGAAAAATACATCAGTTATGTGTGTTTTTAATAATGTTTGTCCTTATCTGTTTGATGTCACATAGGATTATGGCATCCAATCGGAATAATACATGAAAACCCACTTTTAATGAAGCTGAGAATTAGGTCATCACCCAGACTCTGAGGCACAACGGAGTCTTCCTATTGGAGGAAGCCGGGAGGATATGATTGCAAGAAAAGACATTGGAACCAGGTAGTCACTGATGTGAACACAGTTGGTGGTCATCACTGTAATTGCAGGTGCGACATCAGACCACTGACATGATTTTATCAGCACAGAGGAGGGTGGCTCCAGTTGCCTGAGAACAGCTGGCTATGGGAAGGGGGTGTTTCTGCTACTGAGCCACCACTGACACCAAATGACGAGTTCCTGACAACTGTCAGAGATCCCAACAGCTCAGGAGAGCCTTTTCACGTTATGATTTATGTTGGTGCTGATGTGGCTGGGAGGACAAGTGTGTCCCAGGAGCAGATTCCAGGTAGGTTTACAAAAAGCAACATTATATTGTCTTGTAGTCTATACCTATCGATAATTTTAAGTTATACAAGAGAGTGAGGCAATAGATATGGGGGTAAGGGAATGGCTCCGACAAGTTTCACTTAGAGCTATTTCTTACAGGGCATATAGCTGATCGTGTATTCACTGTCCCTGTGTTTTTCCCATTGTAATCCTTAATTGCTATCCTTTTATTGTTTCATTATTTCCAGATCCATCCTCCCTGCAAAGTGTTGAGACATCTACAAATCGTAAGCAAATGTTTCTTTTCTTATTACCAAGCTTTATTTAGATATATTATTGTTACAAATGAGAAGGGTGTAATGAGAGCCTGTAGTGCTGTTGCATCTGTGATTGTGGGACCATTGCTACTTTTTGTTCAGATATTTTGGGTTAATATTTAGGGAAGTAGTAATTTAATTCCTGTGTCTGTTGCTTATTATCACAGGTGATCTTGACAGTGGAAGTCCAGGACTCCTACCGCCCGATGTCAGAGTATTGGTAGGCTCTAATGATGATGGTGGACAAATTGAGGGACAGTCAGGGGGTGCAGTTATGATTCACACATCACATGGATTTCCATCAGACCCAGTCAGTATGCCTATGAATACCTATTCCACTGATCCCTCAGACAGTGGACAGGTTGAGGGTGACACAGTTGATCAGGGTAGTTTGGTTAGTGAGGTTTCAATGCCAGTTGACTCTGGCCATAACCAAAGTGTGGTCAATGTTCCATGCAGAAGGGTTGGTAGGGGTGCTTGGAGGAGGCCTATTGTCAGCCCTCCACCTGATGCTGGAGTGTCATTAATTGCCACTCAATCAATGTATAGGGCAGTCATGGTGGCATAGTCAGGTGAATTCCATTAGGGCCTCTGAGGACATGTTTAGGGTCCTAGATGTGGCATAATCAGATGTGTGTGACTGTCTACACCATGTGAGCAATATGATGTGCCTGATAAATGCCACACTGGTATGGTCAGTTTCTGTGATTAAACATTTGATGGGAGGGGGACAGCATCCATGTGGCTGTAAGGCAGCAAGATCATCTGGTGTTAGCCAACATGGCTGTGCCTGATCCCAATCTTTTAGTGGTACTACTTCCACTGCTCCATCAGTGGTTGAGGTTGCCACACCCAGATGTGGTAGGTCATGGGATCATGGACCTGGGTGCAGTCATGAGTAGAAATTATCTAGCAGACATCACTCACATTCAGATAGCACCAGCATGTCTGACCAAGGAAGGACATACAAGAGCAACTCTTGACAGAGCCAGTTCGCATGGTCAGGAGCGATGATGCTAAAGTGATAAATCTACCATGCATGGCTCAGACCTGTCCGACATGCCAGGACACAATGCTAGTACAGAGTTTGGCTGTTTTCATGCAGACACACACACACACACACACACACACACACACACACACACACACACACACACACACACACACACACACACGTTTCACACAGAGTGCCCATACAGACCCCCTATACATAACAACTACATGAGGCATTAATGAGGGATGCAGGTCATCCTGTCTAGTGGCCATTTGATATTATCTACATTCCTGCCTATCTGTGTTTCTTACTTACACACACACACTCACTAATTTGATGACAGCCCCGACCTCATGCTCCACCCCCCTACACACACATCCTGTGTAAATTGTGATAACTGTGCCATCACTTTGTTTCTATCTTTTTGATTCAGGGTTGCACAAGTATATGTCTGATTGACAGGGTGGATAGTTAACTGTGTGCTTAGTGTATGTATTGATAATGTAATTTGGATTTCTTTTCCTGAATTATTATAGCATCTTAGTTTTGTGATTCCTACCTTGAAGTCATTGATACAGCGTTCATGTATTGCTCCACTTGTGAGAATGTAGAGATAAGTAGAGTTTAGACTGCCTTTTCTGTACTGGGTATTTAGATGTAGGAGGCATGTTAGTTGCTGAACTGCAGAAATATGTATTACAGAAGTCAGCCCTGTCACATACTCATGGCATTGCTGGACACACACGTTCTACTTAGGTACATTTACAAGTAACAGTATGCAGATATCTGCCATTCATTCATGTTCTTACACATTTAATTTTTCTTTTACAGGTTCAACACTTACCTTGATGGTCCTCAGGTCCTGCAGTTATAACTGTTGTAATTTGGGCCTGACTGTGTTTGATGCTAGCAGTACACAGCCATTACATGGATAAGTAAAGGATGTGAGCATTGCATGGCATCAATTTTATTATATGTATATGCATAGGATGAATGATGTACCCCTTAGGTGGCCAGCATGTGCTCTATCTATTGCCTTTTGGCCAGGGTGTGGGCGTTTTATGCACACTTATGCCTACCTACACCCACAGTTACTGGGGGAACCCACTCTGACTCCTCACCTGCATGTGGATGTGGTGACCTTGCCAGTGGTGGTGGAACATTTGCTCCTAGCCCTTGGTGTTCCTGTTGCAGCTGTTTTCTCAGGATATTATTGTATAGGATAGCACAGACTGTGATAGTTTCATCAAAATTACTAGGATCGTAATCCAGAGCCCCCCCCCCAATGTATCTAGGCACTGAAATTGTGACTTCAACAGCCTAAACACATCTGTGATCCATCTTGTTTGAGCATGTGCCTTATTATAGTGTTCCTCTGTAGATGTGTGCGCATTTCTGATGAACATCATCAGCTATGGCTCCAGTGCACACCCTGCAGTAAATGCCCTTGTGGGACATCACCCTTGGAAAACCTCTGGTAGAGCTGTGAGCTGTGCCAGATATGGGAGCTATGGCAAGTGCTGGGGTTGCCAGCACACACATTCAGGATGATTCTCTTAGCATTACACACAGCCTGGTAGTTAATGGAGTAGAACCCATTTCTGTTGATGTAGACCCTTCCCTGTTTCCAGGGTGGGGTTTTGATCTCAATGTGCTTGCAGTGTATGGCATCAAAGACTTCAGGAAAGTGTGCTAAGGGGTAGAAATCCTGCATAGTTTTAGCTCTGTTCGCAGGGGTAGGGGAAAATTATATATAGTCACTGACATGCTGGAGCATAGCATTCAGAGACTGGTGTAGGATCCTGGATACTGATGCCTGTGACACCCTCATCATGTCCCTTGTGGGTCAATGAAGATTCCTGCAGCTACAATTCTAAGTGATACAGATACCTTGGTCTCCACAGGTATTGGTTCTCCTAGCTCTCAGGTAAGGACAACAGAGGTTGCATAGTTCCTGGAGTGTGTCTCTATCCATCCTGTAGCACTCTACTGTTTATACCTCATGCAGACCACAAAAAGTTAAATGGTGTCAAAATATGCTTTTCCTCCTTGCCCGAGGTCTGTCATCACCCGCAGCAGCAGCATAGACTTAAGCCTGTTACACATGAACATGCAGAAGAGCTGCAGCAGCCCCTAACATTCTACCTTCACTGCAGTTTCGATGGATGTATTCTAATAGGTTTTGGAATGCAAGGCAAAAAGGCTACACTAAGTGTACATGATTGCTTTATAGCTTGTTGAATAGTTCTGTTATCTTGGATTGTTGATTAGCATACAGTTCAGCCTCTTATGCTGTAATTAGCATGCAACAATATTTATCGTGTTTGTGCAGCTCTACATATTGTATAGAGCTACTTATGGAACATAAATCGTCATGCTATCATGTGTGCGTCATGCTGTGACACACACACACACACACAGTTTCAGAGAGCAATGCAGTGTTTATTGAATTCAGCCAATTAACTTTAATGATAGTAGACTAAATTATTGGCTGCCAAACATAGATACTTAGACAAAAAGGCAGATAAATTGACAAATACAGTGTGAGAGAAAGAGAGGAAATGGCAGCTTAACTTATTCCCACCACTGGAGCTCTGAAAGTTTGCACTGTAACTTCCAAAGGACAATGCCTAAGCTTTTTGATAGAATCAAATGATGTCTTCACATTTCAAACAAATGTTCATATCTCTGGAACCACACTGGTTACTAAAGAAGTGTAAATGGCAAACTCTTCATCACAAACTTTTTTTATAGTGGTAGTATTCTTTAGGTTCTAGGTCTTAAAATGGATTTTATAAGTCACAGTAAACAAAGTAGCTATTAAGTTTATAATATTTTGTGAACAACTTAAAATATCTCAGCAACCACTCGAGTTACACACATACTGTGGGCAGCATTTTATTCAATCAGCTGAGAGCTTTCATATGAGGCTAAAATATGCTGTGTATGCTATTTGTTTGTCGAGACAATTAGAAGGACATGAATTTTTTGACAATATAAATGAATATTATATGAACAATTAATGCTTCTTTATCGGCATTAGACAGAAGTCAGCTATCATTATGCTATGTTTGCCATTGTTCAGTCTCTTGGACAGAACCTTTTAATACCTTGTATGTAGCATGGTTTGGGAAATATTAATGCAAATTTGAACAAGCAATATTTGATGCTTAGAGGCATCAGTGCGATGTAACTGCAAATGCACCTGGAGGCATCACTCGGCTGTAATGAGTTAAATAGCAAGTTTGAGTAAGTTAATTAATGGAACTAATTTGAAATATAAAGATTAATCTGTAAATAAGGATAATATTATCAGTCCTGAGCTGTGTGCATAAATGGTATTTTTTTCTCTTTTCTCACTCACTATGTTTCATTAATGCATCCAACCGTTCTCATGAGTCACATTCATCTCCTATAATTAGTCAGTGAAAGGTCATTGCTACCAATGGAGGTTACTATGCAAGTACAGAATGAATGTAGCTTGACAGGATTTTCATTTGTATCGCACAAGTGCACACACACCCATTCACTCACAGCCATTCACTCACATACCACAAGGGCACATGGGGGAACATGGACTTTCCATTCCACTTATTGCATGTCTTTAGGAGGTGGGTAACATGAAACTGAATTATCACAACTAAACCCACACAAACAGAAGGAGGATATGTAGACTCTGCACAGATGATATCTCAGCCATGAATCAGTCTAGGAACTCTGAACATAGTCCTTAATTTCTAATAAAGGAATACATAGATTACACAATGTTAAATGGACAGATACACATGGCATAAAACTGACAGAAGATATATTTATTTTTTGTTGACTACATTAGTCCTCAGTAATACAGTGACCTCTTTTCATTGACTACCTAATATGGTATTCATATGGACTTGGATACGTTGGCCCATGGCAGTGGGAAAAATTACCTTACTCCTTTTAGTACTAGGTGGAGTTAGAGGGCTGCAATAAGTGCACATGGAAACATGGAGGAAAGTTGGAGCCACTGTGGTGGAGATGGTGCTGCAAAATCTGGTGAAAAAAAAAAACATAAATGGAAGTAAATATTATTTGACTGGGAGGACAGGACATTATGCAGCTGCAAGAATAACTAACAATGAAAAGCTGAGAGATAATGAGGCATTGCATTGGAACACGGTTATGGAAAAGTGCCACGCATAGTCAGCAAAGGAATTTTAACTGAAAAAAATGCTTTTTTTTTTTTTTTTTTTTTTTTTTTCAGAATATGAATGTTGACAGTTTATAAATGAATGATTGTAATAAACAGATTGAAGAAGGAACATAGTCAACCAGTACAGTGGCAGGTTATAGGGGTGTGTTCTCCAATAGGGCTGAAAACAACAGTTTAAGACCTGGAAGAATACATTGAAATCAAGTGAGTATAGAAGACAGAAAAGAGAAGAAGAATTTAAATAAATAGAGAATGAGATCCTTCTGCTGTTCTGAGAGATGAACGCAGGGAGGTGGTGGAGGTATAGAAGAAGAGCCAATGAAAACAGAATCAGATGATCTGGAATATGGAGATGACAAGCTTTAGAAGGTGGCCAGTGGTAAGAATGAGAAACAAAGAGCAAGAGCAGTGAACAGACATGACATTTTGAGGAAGAGTATTTTATTCTTAGGGAGATTTGAAAAGGGTTTTGGAAAATTTATGTCAAAAAATTCGTGAAGTGAAAAAGGTGACAGATGACAGGATCTTATGGACTGGCACGTGGGTGGTAGGGATAAAAAATGAGGAAGAAAATTAAGTAAATAATCATATTTCAGAGGTTATTATGGTGACCAGAGACCCTAACAGTTGACCCAGTGGTCATTGATCTGAGTACGCACGTATACAGCAGCCTTACCTTCAACCACCACATGGCCACAGTGGTGGGAAAATCCTTTTATGTTGCACAACTTATAAGTAAGAACATGGCGTCTAGGTCCAAAGAGGTCATTATCCCACTGTATTCTGCCCTTATCTGACCAGTCATAGAGTACAATGATCCCTTTGCTATGTACTTGATGAGGCAGATGAAGCAACTAGAGGTTCCTAACAAAAAGAATACAAGGCATAATAACTCTACCTAATGCAGAACTCCTTAAAACCCTTTCCCTCTACTCAGTCTCTTATACATTGCTGAGAGCTGATCTATGCCTAGCTTCCAAAGCATCCACAAACCCCACATTTACGAATCTCCTGCATATTCATAAGTGAAACAATACCAGAAAAACAAGATCTAGGGACCTGAATTTAGTCTGTGACTTAAACAGAACATGTTGGAGAAACAGATACGTGTCCCAAAAACTGCCCCTTCCTATGGAAGAGGCTTCCTATCCAATTTAAGTGCAACCTAGACCAGTGGATGGGAAATAGGAAATTTACACCAGGCCTGGTACACATGTCCCTTATAGACAAAAGTAGATTATAAATGCCTGGCCCTCAATGGTCTCTTTGAATACAAGACAAAATTATTATTCCGAGAAAACTTGGCTAGGCTTAGAAAGGCCCCCTGGGTCATAAGTTTAGTAACAATCTATGAATCAGTGAATAGAAAGAAAGATACTGTCACATACTGGGGGCAATTAAAATCCTGTGTGTGTGTGTGTGTGTGTGTGTGTGTGTGTGTGTGTGTGTGTGTGTGTGTGTGTGTGTGTGTGTGTGTGTGTGTGTGTGTGTGTGTGTGTGTGTGTGTGTGTGTGTGTGTGTGTGTGTGTGTGTGTGTGTGTTTGTGTGTGTGCAGACTGGCGTCATCTAGTTCAGGATTAAAACAAGGATGTGTTCAACATGAGGATTACAGGTGTTGTACCAGGAATTGTAAACTATTGTGTAGGCGATATGTAGCAGTAAAATATACTTACGATTGGATTGTTAACAATAATGGAGGCGATGTCTGACAGTGAAAGGGAGATTGTAGAAGTGAAGGAAACTGAAAAAAAATGATAGAAATTGTTTAGATGCTGAAGATGGGAATAACATGCAGGAAAGTGAAACAGAGGTCTGGGAGAAGTGGAAGAAGTACAGGCCAAGTGAAGAAAGTGATGTGATGAAGGTGAGAGGGAGATGGTGAGCAAGGAAAACAATCATGGAGTACATGTGGAAAACATATTTTCTGTCTTTGGGCATTGATGAAGAGGAAGAAGAAGAGATAAAAAGAATCAGAGAAAGAAACAGTAAAGCCACTGGGGTGAAATAAGGACAATGTGATGTAAAAACAAGGTCAGAGAAAAAATATTAAGCCTGTAGGAATAGAGCATGAAAAAGAAAGATAAAATATGGAGTTGAAAGGACACAAACAAGGACAATGTCGATATCAATGTAGTGTCAGTAACTGTGAATAGCATGAAATGCGTGATGTAAGAGGAGTGGTTGAGTATTAAAAGTCTAGCGGGTTGGCGGAGAATATAAAATGCTGGATACAAGGTGAATGGAAAAGGAAAACAGAGAAAAAAATATATTAAGATAAGTAGTGTGGAATAAATGTCAGGGTATATAAGGTTGAGTTCTGAAGACTCTATGACTATCACAGTTCAAATGTAGTTTATGTGGGGGTCTGTGTAAGTTGTGGCAGTTTCTATATTGGTAAAAGTATACGAAAACTTTCAAGCCATATTAAGGAGCACTGTTACAGCTATATGTAATGCTGACCATCAAAATGTTTTATGTAAGCATAGCTTGTCAGGTTTTGTTCAATTTAAATTCTTAGTGCTAGAACAGATAGACTTGTTTTTTGGTGATAATGACACTTTACTAGAGGTGTGTGAATTAAAGTGGCAGCTGCTACATAATGCAGATTTCCAGCCAGGATTGAACGAGTCTCTTAATATTAAATGTGCTTTAAGATGGCTAAGATAACCTGTTAACAATTACTCATTTCTTTAGTTTAATTTTGATTTGATTTGAGACATTATTTCTAAAAACTGGGACATTTCAACAAGGAAACTGTCAAGGCATATCAAAGAACATTGTGCAGCCATATGTAATAAAGAAACAAATATTTCTTTAGGTAAACACAATCAAGTATGCACAGGGTTCCAGAAATTCATATTTCTGGTTTTAGAACAGATAGATTTACTTTATGGAGATGTGGATACTTTACTGGAGTTTTGTGAGTTAAAGTGGCAGTTATTCCTCAATGCAGAGGTTTTCCCAGGACTAAATGAAACTCTGAATATTAAGTACGCTTTGCTGTGGTTGAAGTAACCCCCTCACCACTACCTATTTTTTCAAAGACTTTACAGGTTCACTAAAACAATTAACTGATTGTTTGTAACATTTTATTACATTTTGACTTGCCTTAGATCAAAGGTTGTATTTATCATTTACAGCTAATTTAAAGATTTTTTCACATTTTATTGGCTGGTTACTTTGCAGTAACAAGTATATTTAATGTATTGCTTACCAGTTGCATACTTATTAATAAAAATGTTTTTCTGGTGAAGTTTTTGTCATGATTATAGAATGAAAGTGCTCAATACCAGCTCTGTTTTTATTTTCCTTCCTGCATGGTTTTAGATGTTTTTTCTATATTTTCTGGTATTGTTGTATTGACCAAAATGGGCGGTCACGGTGGTGCAGTGGTTAGCATTGCCACCTCACAGCAAGAGGTTCTCCAGTTTGATCCTCGGCTGGGGTGCCTTCTGTGCGGAGTCTGCATGTCCTCCCTGTGGTCGCGTGGGTCTCCTCCGGGTGCTCCGGTTTCCTCCCACATCCCAAAAACATGCTGCAGGTGGATTGGACACTCTAAATTGGCCCTAGGTGTGAGTGTGTGCATGTGTGTGCCTTCTGTGGAAGGTTGGGCGCCAAACTCGACACTGTAAAACTCCACTGCCAATCATGAGTGGACAGGTGATCTGTTGTGGCAACCCCTAACCGGGAAAAGCAGAAAGAAGAAGAAGAAGATGTATTGACTAAAATATTGATATTAAGGTACTGGATGGATGTTACAGTTTTGGTGTTAGGAAGAGTGTTGATGTGTGATGTGAGAATGAAAATGAATCCAGTAAGATTAAATGCAGTGTATAAATTAACACATCAGTTCGAAACATTTTATTTAAAGAGCTTAAGAAATGTGTTATTTTAAGGATGAATATTATTTGACATGGGATCTGAATTACAGTTTGCAGAAGGAAGAATGTTAGTTAAAAGATATTAAGGTGATAAGAGAGATGATGAGAAACTGAAGGTTAATTGTATGGAGAGAAAATGTATGTTTTAAGAGGGATTTTAAAAATGGATATAAATTTTATATTGTTTCTGGAGGATTTGATAGAAGTGATGGGAATCTGATACATGCTGAGCTTTCAGATCACAATGGATGTTTGGGCAGGAGTTTGTGAAAATGAAGATGTGATTAAAGAGGGAGGCTAAGAAGACTGAGTGGTAAAACAGTGAAGGAGAAAAATCTTGAAATAGGATAGATGGAAAATACGGAAGGATAAGTTGTCTATAAGAACATTTTATAGATGCTGCTCATATTGGCAAGTAACATACAAGTTGAAATGCAATAAAGTATATTTTTAAATGGAGAGTGGGGGGAGAAGAAAGAAAAAAAAAGTAATATGAAGAGATAAGGAAACTAAGAGAATTGCTTAGAGGAAAAAATGTGGCTATTTTAGTAATGTAGAAAGCAAGTTTGTACAATATATCGAAAGTAATGGTGTTACTGCATGAAGTGAGTGTGTTTTCCTAAGAAGCTACCTCACATCCAGACTCTTAAATCAGGACAAAGACCTTGAACTTCTTCATATCCTTTTTACAGTATGTATAACTCTATACCGTATCACGGACAGCTGCGGTACCCCCTGCAGGTCACCTGCAGCCCATGAGGCATATCTAAACAAGCTGACATCCCTCCCCATCGAGTCATAGGAGACATCAACTATCCCTTCTTTAACTGAGAGACCTACCCCACCTCAAATAAATTCACAGACATTTCTCATAGTCATTAATCCTAGTTCTCTATACCAGCTGGTTCAAGCAATTACTAGGTGTTTCAAATTATTGGGCCTGGTTCTCACTGATATTGCCACACCATGATCAACACCTACAGCTACAACATCACTGGTCAGATCTAACCACCATTTGATAACACTTAAATATGAGGGTATAATGTGACTTACCAGAAAACATTTCTGCCTTTAGAGACTACTCTAAAGCAAAGCTAATCCAGCTAACCAATGATATTATGAAATGAGATGCCCTTCTCACCTCGATGACTCCAGCTCACAGACTGCCATATTTGTGGATGATCTCTATGCCCACATCAAAGCATGCCAAATTCAGAAATAAACACCTTATGGGGCAACCCTAATATAAATAAACTATACAATAAAATGGAAAAAAATCCATAGCCTGCAAAAGTTAACTTATTACCCATTCATCTTCAGTTAAACTAAAAAAAATCATCAAAGAACTCTGAAACAAAATCAAATCCTCCGATAATAAGTATGAAGTGAGAACTGTTACTTATACTAAGGCCAATCATAAGGCATTCGTAATTTGTGTCAGAAACCTTAGATGTAATATCCAGCAATGCTCAGAGCTAATGGCATAGCAAGAACATTTACTCATAACCTGAGGACATAGACAAAAATATTAGATGCCAAATTCAGCTCTACTACCCTATCTCCCTGTAACTTTTCCCAGCTTAATAGCATGCCCTCAATCACACTTTGTAATCACCTTTTGACTAAGTCCTGAAAGATCTCTCCATGACCAAAAACACTTGCTTCATGAGTCCTGATAAGTGACCAGACTTCCTTCTTGTCTGGTAAACATGCAAATAAGCCTGTTTGCCTCAGCCTCTGCACTGGATTCATGCCAGTGGAATGGAGGACTGCAGTAGTCATCCTGCTCCACAAGGTGGGTTCAACATCTGATCCCGGAAACTATAGACTATATGCCTTTCTAGCCTTATCTGCAAGCAATGGAATACTTCATTATGGAACTTATTAAAAAGGAAAAGACAGTATACAAGCTCTGGACCCAAACCAGTTTGGATTTGTTAAAGGCTGATCCTGCCTCCTGAACCTAATGAGCTTCTATGAGCATGCTGCTGATGCATTAGACACAGTAAGATGGTTTCACACCACCAGAATCCCATATTTTGGTATACTGATAAGCTAATTAAACTAAATGTAAACCTGTATGTTATTCTCTAAACAGCAAAATGGCTAACTGAAAGAAGCCAAACTATTACTGTCTAATATGTACTCTTGTTGAATAAGTATTTGCCAGTGATTTGGTATTTACTTTAATGGAAGGCTAACATCAAGGGGTGGCTGACTAAGTCTGCAAATAACTACAAACTTTGACCTGTCATTAACTCCCCATCTGACCTCCAGATTCCATAAAAGGGACTAAGATGCATTAGTACATTTTTCCTGGACCACAGCCTAAAATTAAATGCCAAGAAATGCATTATTTCCTTTGGCATAACTTATCACCAATTTATCTACCACAAAACTGACACCTCTTTGAAAGATTACTCAGCCATTAGGGTTCTGGGCACTTTTCCTGACAATGGACTATTCTTTGAATACCATGTAGCCACTGTTATTAGGAAGTCCTCTTACCTTGTCAGACTAATAACCGGGGGTATTTCTTCCAGATCTAAGGAAGGTATAATACTTCTCTACTCATCCATCATCAGGCCCATAATAGTGTATAATTGCCATATACAGGTGCCATATGAAGATAATTTGGAGCCTTCCACTGGAATCCAGTATAAACGTTCACTTGAAGCTAGACAGCAAGTGCAGGAACAGGAAACTGTGATGCAATCAATGTTGAGTTATAGGCCAGTGAGTTCCCATATGATAGAGCAACGGACGGCACAGGATGAAATTGATAAGACTGTGTCACAAGAAGATTCCTTAGAACCTTCTATATAATGCCCACAGGAATTGGAAAACAAGGGATGTGCCCTCAGTTTGGAATCAAATGAGCTAAGAGAAGAATTGCTTGATTTAATAGACATGGATAGCTATATCAATATCAGTGAAATAAATAGACTGCAGAATGTTAATAAAACCCAAAAAGTCAGAAGTCTGATAAAACAAATGAACACAGTAATTAGGACTGTTAATAGAGATCATGTGATATAACAGAAGTAAACAGGATATATTACTGTGCAGCTAAATTAATAACTGATAAAGTTCTACCACAAGAACATTGGGTAGTGAGGGAAAGGAAGGGGAGAAATCGAATACCATCATGGAAATATCGAATAGAGAAAATTATAAAGCAATTAAGACAAGAAGTGTCACTTTTAGAAGACTATAGAAGAGAGAACAGATCAACAAAAGTACTAAGAAAGATAGGTATGACAAAAGCAATGCACAATATTAGAACAGACAAGGATCTATCATGCACTATCGCAAGTAAACTAAAAATTTCAGCACATGTGGAAAAACTTAGAAGATATGAAGATAAATATAAATGAAAAGTGCAAAATAAGCAATTTAGTGAGGACCCAAAAATGTTTTATAGAGGACTGGGAAATAAGATAAAAGGAGTTGAAAGACTGCCAAAAAAGGAAGAAATAGATACATTTTGGAGAAATATCTATAAAGATCCTGTGGAACATAGCAAAGATGCTAAATGGATAGAAGAAGTAAAAGAAAGATTAAGAAGTTTAAAGGTACAGGATATGAAATGGAATGAAGTAATGGCCAGAGAGATTGAGACAAAGTTAAGAAAAGCCTGTAATTGGAAAACCTTAGGCCCAGATGCAGTACCTAACTTCTGGTTAAAAGTATTAACATCTTTGCACGAAGATTTAGCCATGAGTAAGAACTATTTATATGAGCACCCAGAACAGACACCAACCTGGCTAACAACAAGAAAACCAATGCTCCTACTTAAGAGTGAACCTGCAATCTACACCAAAAATTATAGACCAATAACTTGCCTTTTTATGACATATAAACTATAGATGGGAATTGATGCTGACAGAGTTTATAGTCATTTAGAAGAAAACTCAATTATGGCAGTAGAACAAAAGGGGAATAAAAGAAAGTCATATGGAACAAAAGATCATTTGTTGTTAAATAAAGTCATAGTGGAAGATTGTAAAAAGGGGAAGAATCTAAGTATGGCATGGATTTACTGCAAAAAAGCAATTGATAGTATCCCTCATTCATGGAAAAAAGAGTGCTTAAAAATGTATAAGATACACCCCACACTGATCGATTACGTTACAGTGACCATGAAACAGTGGCAGACCACTTTGCAATTAAGCCATGATAAAGGACAAATTGTTATCCCACCAATAAAAATTCAAAGGGGGATATTCCAGGGTGACTCACTTTCACCCTTACTATTCTGCCTTGCCCTTAATCAAGGAGCTGTTTACTCAACAGTTTAGGCCATGGCTATAATCTGGCTCCTAGAAAGTATAAAGACTTCTCACCTTCTATTTGTCACTGATTTAAAACTGTGTAACTCATCAGATGAGGAACTGAAAGCACAACTGCAAGTTGTCAAAACATTTTCAGATAATATAAGGATGTCATTTGGTCTTGATAAATGTACAAAAGCAACATTTAAAGCAGGAAAACTGCAATGCCAGGAAAACATCAGTTTTGGAGAAGAAAGTGATATAAAAGAACTTGAGCAAGAAGGAGTGTATAAATACTTGTGAACTGATGAAAGATCAACAATAAAACATGAACAAATGTGAATAAAACTTAGTAAGGAATATTTCAGAAGACTTAAATTAATCCTGAAAACAGCACTGACATCAAGGAACAAAATCCAAGCTATAAACCAATTTGCTCTTCCTGCCCTAACTTACAGTTTTGGAGTGATTGACTGGCCCCAAAATGTGTTGGATAGATTAGATAGGAAAACAAGAGATGCTCACCAAATGATTTATAAAAACCAGTACATACCAAGATTATATATTCCGTGTTCCAAAGGAGGGCTGGACCTCCTTGAAATTAATTATATGCATAGATCTGCAATCATGGGACTCCACACACATCTGCTGACCTTGCAAGACTCAAATATAGTGAAAGTTTTGAAACATGAGGACAATAAATCTAAGATGACTTCTCTGCTTAATCTAACAGAAGCTTATCGGCATCAAGCAGGAATGGAAATCAAACCAGAATCAGATAAAAATCAGGCAGCAACTGAATGTGCTAAAAAACAAAAGAAAGAATATAAGGTGAAGGATCAGATGAGAAGGCAAGACGTTTGGAAAAAGCATAAATACAGTTGCAAATATAAAAACTTCTGGAAGAACCTCATGTTGATCAGCAACAAACACAGGAATGGTTAAGGAGAGGTGAATTCAAACCAACAGATGAAAGATTAATATTGGCGACCCAAGATAGTGGGCTACATACACTTTGGTTTATAAAGTCCATTGAATATGTGGAAGAAACAGACAAATGTAGGTGTTGTAAAACTGAATTGGAAACTGTTGCACACCTCGTTGCTGATTGCGACATACTAGTGGCAGGACTGTATACTGAAAGGCATAATAATGTGACAAGTCTGATTGTGCAAACATTATAGTATTGAAGCGGCTGAAAAACACTGGAAACATGAGCCACAAAGCATCACAGAAAATGAAGAAGTCTACGTCACATGGGATCATCCATTACCAACAGTTCAAAAGATAGATGCTAGCAAACCGGATATAGTGGTCCAAGAAAAGAAGACAAAAGTAGCATTGATCACTGAAATCACCACACCCAGTGACTACAGTGTCTTACATACAGAGAGACACAAAGTCATAAAATATCAGGATTTGCAGGTAGAAACAAGAGCAATGTGGAAGAAAGATACCCAGACAGTTCCAATAGTAGTAGGAGCAATGGGTCTTATAAAAAAGAACTTTAATCGTATTTTGACTTAGGAATGGGCCCCATTCCCATCATGGTATTAGAAATCCAAAAGACTTGGAGAAATTAAAACAGTGTATAATGGCTTGTTTGGTATGTACTTGTCTTAACGTGTGATCCAGCTTTAGCAACTGCAGCATATCTTCACTCAGATAATCAAGGACATGCCTTCTTTGAGCTACCCAGATCACTTTAAAGTACTCTGTCTCACTTTGTTTCTCTTCTGCTTCCTACACCCTTTTTAAAGGTGACCTCTGTCTAACCTACATTGAAGGATCCAGTCCTATATAATATCCTGCATTTCCAAAAAACTAAACAACTTAAACACCTGCTCGGAAGATCTTACCTTCCACAAAAAAAAAAAAAAATAGACTTGCAGTGACTTATGTGAATACATGGGTCATCCATCAACTAATAAGATTCATGTAAAAAAGATTCACACATTCCTATGTCTAAACTGCACAGATTTTCACCGAATGTCCACAGTTTGGCCTCATACTTTTGTACTGGTAAATCATTAAAGAATAAAGTTAGAAAATAATGACACACATTTCAGTTTCAGACTTTGTATAATGCAAAACCTGTTATTCTATCAACTGTTTAGTTTGTAAGACCACAAGTTTTAAAAACTCGCCCCTTGTTGGCCTTTGTCACACCTTTATTTATGGCTTGGTCCAGCTTTGTTGTTCTAAGAGGTTGGGAGCGATGTACACATTACAAAAATTGTAAGAAAGCAGTCAAATTTGCAAAACAGCATTGCAAACACAGATATACTAACTACTAAGTCAGCTATGCACCCTTTGCATCAGACAAAAGACTTGTGTATCCCTGAATCCAAAAGATAGATAACAAGGATATGGCACCATTATAATTTACACAGGGTGTGTCGTGTGTGTGTGTGTGTGTGTGTGTGGGGGGGGAGGCAGGAAGCCTGGACTGGCACAAAATGTAATAAGTGCATCTGAGTAAGAAAGATAAACCGGCAGTCATTTTGATAAAGTATCAAATGGTAACTGAGACAGAATGAGCTGCCAGCCTCATGACTGACACATTTAACTGTTGTGTGTGTGCGTCTGTATGGGCACTCAAGGTGAATTGTGTGTGTGTGTGTGTGTGTGTGTGTGTGTGTGTGTGTGTGTGTGTGTGTGTGTGTGTGTGTGTGTGTGTGTGCAAGAACACAGCAAAGCTCTGTACTAGCTCTACATCCTCATATATTGGACAGTTGTGAGCCATGCATGGTAGATGTGACAGTTCATTTTCATCGCCCCTGATCCCGGATAACTGGCTGTGCCAGTAGTTGCAGTGGCACGTCAATGCCCATGGTCAA
The DNA here is from genome assembly GCF_019279795.1 of Protopterus annectens. NCBI lineage: Eukaryota > Metazoa > Chordata > Ceratodontiformes > Protopteridae > Protopterus > Protopterus annectens. Next base: position 828,096,915 of record NC_056749.1, on the reverse strand, counting down.
ATGCATTGTTGATTCCTAAATGTGACTGATATCTGCTGGATGAGCTCTCCTCACAAGTATGCCCAGGACCATAATCCCGTGGCCTGACAAATCTGAGTGTGGACACCTCAAAAACTGATGGAGCAGTGGACGTAGTGCCACTATGGTTGTGTGATCAGGCATGGCCAAGTAGGGTTAACATCAGATGAATAATCCACAGAAAAGCAAGTGCAGGCCAAAGCACTCCACAAAGAAGAAGCAATAAATCCACTTTATTTGTGCAGCAGTAAAAGGTTAGCGCTTATGTCCCTGAAACAAACTAGGAACTTCATCAGACCGTCCCTGAAACAAACTAGGAATTTCATTAGACCATCAGATGATGCGACTGACCTACATCCACGTGGATGCCAGCCCCCCTCCCAGCAGACATTCCATCACAGAAATAGCCTGTCCCAATGTGTTATTCATCTAATCCATTGAGTCAGCAACACAATGGGGGCAGTCATGCATGTCAACCTGTGCCACATCTACAACCCTAAGCATTTCCTTGGAGGCCCCATTGGAATGTTTCTGAACCTCCATGGCAGCCCTTGACATACGTTGAGTGGCATGGAAACACACATCTAGATCAGGTCGATGACGGACAGCAGGCCTCCTCCGAGCACCCCTAGCAACCTTTCTGCGTGGCACCTCTGCCACACTTTGGCTATGGCCAGATTCAAGAGGCACTGAAGCCACAGTAACCACACTGCCTTGATCAAGTGTCTCACTCTCCACCTGTTCAATATCTGAGGGCTCACTGGAATGGGTTTGCATAGGACTACTAGCTGCATCTGATGGAATTACAGGGGATGGCTGAATGTCAACCTCAGTGACAGATTCAACCTCTGTACCCCCAACTGTACCTGTATTTGGCCACCATCATCATCAGAGTCTGCCAATACTCTGACATCAGGTGGTAAGAGTCCTACACTTCCACTGTCAGGATCACTTGTGATAATATGCAACAAACACAGGAAAGAAATTAATAGCTACACTACAGTTCAATATATGCTAACAAACTAATATTGGTGCCACTATCACAGAGGGTACAGCAACACATCCACAGTCCTGACACCCACCTCACACATACAGATAAATGCATATGTCTATCAAATGCTTATCTGTACTGAAATAAAAATGTTTGGTTTACCATGTGCATATGACTCCACACTTTCTAGGGAGGATAGTCCTGGAATAAGTTAAGCAAAATGTATCTGTGTGTTGTTTCAGATCTTTTTCATCTAAAGTGTTCTATAGACTGTATGCAGACGACCATAAATTGGGTAGGTAGAGCATGCCTAAATTGACTATTTGGATACAGGAGAATAATATGCTGATAAATACATCAAACACTAAGCATCTGAGATTTGGGACACAGAAATTGAAGGGTGAATATTTAATACAGCACACAGTGATTGAAACTGTAGATTCGTTTAAGGGTCTGGGTATATGGGTAGATCCTGTTTTTAATTTTTCTAATCGTATCCACCAATTGGATAATGATAGTTATAGAACTATAAGCTGTATAAAATGTTTTATATAGTCTAGGAAATCAAAACAATGAAGTCATTGTTTGTTAGTTACATTAGACCCAAAATTCAGTATGGTATAAGAATATGAAAACTTATAATAAAACAAGCATGAATAAACTACAGTGGAAATATACCAATGCTATCCATGGATGTGAAATTTTAAGTTAGTGTGAAAGACTAAAATATCTGAAATTGTACAGTGTCTTATATACAGATATTTAAAAGGAGACCTTATTCAGGTATATAAGGCAATTAGAGACAACTAACTCCTGGAATGTTTGGGGTTGTCAAAAGATTAGTAGAGAATCATTAGACAACCTATGTAGAAGATTCTATAGGAATGAGAAGTGTACTAACTGTTTATATGAGAAAGCAGCTGATGCATGGAATAGACTGCCAGATTACATTAAAGCAAGCACTAGTTTAGATATTTTTAAGAACAGCCTGGACACTTATTTATTTATTTCACTTTGATGACCAGGGAGGTCCACTGGGCTCAGGAGCCCATTTTCAGTGGAGGCCCAGGGAGAAAAGCTTCACATTACATAATAAACAATTTAACACAACAGATAAAATTAAGATTCAAGGATACAGGTACATTGAAAACCTCAGCTTTGGCCGGCTAAGAACTTGCTGTATTCAACTGGACGTATAAGAGAATTTAAGTACCTTTATCAGCACTTTTTTTTCAAAAAATACAGTATTTAAATTGATTTTAACTGTGTTGCAGGAATATTAACTGAACTGGAAGTTAGTCAGTGTTTGCTGAATTTTGTTATTTGCTAGTAATTACAGGTGTGGGGGTAGCCACATTCTTTGATTTCCTGTCCTTGCCTATTTAAGTGGTACAGTGCGAAATATTTTCTGCTTAAAACCTCAGCTTTGGCCGACTAAGAACTTGCTGTATTCAACTGGACGTATAAGTGAATTTAAGTACCTTTATCTGCACTTTTTTTTCACAAAAATACAGTATTTAAATTGATTTTAACTGTGTTGCAGGAATATTAACTGAACTGGAAGTTAGTCAGTGTTTGCTGAATTTTGTTATTTGCTAGTAATTACAGGTGTGGGGTAGCCACATTCTTTGATTTTCTGTCCTTGCCTATTTAAGTGGTACAGTGTGAAATATTTTCTGCTTAAAAACCTCAGCTTTGGCCAGCTAAGAACTTGCTGTATTCAACTGGACGTATAAGAGAATTTAAGTACCTTTATCTGCACTTTTTTTTCCAAAAATACAGTATTTAAATTGATTTTAACTGTGTTGCAGGAATATTAACTGAACTGGAAGTTAGTCAGTGTTTGCTGAATTTTGTTATTTGCTAGTAATTACAGGTGTGGGGTAGCCACATTCTTTGATTTTCTGTCCTTGTCTATTTAAGTGGTACAGTGTGAAATATTTTCTGCTTAAAAACCTCAGCTTTGGCCAGCTAAGAACTTGCTGTATTCAACTGGACGTATAAGAGAATTTAAGTACCTTTATCTGCACTTTGTTTTCAAAAAATATAGTATTTAAATTGATTTTAACTGTGTTGCAGGAATACTAACTGAACTGGAAGTTAGTCAGTGTTTGCTGAATTTTGTTATTTGCTAGTAATTACAGGTGTGGGGGTAGCCACATTCTTTGATTTTCTGTCCTTGCCTATTTAAGTGGTACAGTGTGAAATATTTTCTGCTTAAAAACCTCAGCTTTGGCCAGCTAAGAACTTGCTGTATTCAACTGGACGTATAAGAGAATTTAAGTACCTTTATCTGCACTTTTTTTCAAAAATACAGTATTTAAATTGATTTTAACTGTGTTGCAGGAATATTAACTGAACTGGAAGTTAGTCAGTGTTTGCTGAATTTTGTTATTTGCTAGTAATTACAGGTGTGGGGTAGCCACATTCTTTGATTTTCTGTCCTTGCCTATTTAAGTGGTACAGTGTGAAATATTTTCTGCTTAAAAACCTCAGCTTTGGCCAGCTAAGAACTTGCTGTATTCAACTGGACGTATAAGAGAATTTAAGTACCTTTATCTGCACTTTTTTCAAAAAATACAGTATTTAAATTGATTTTAACTGTGTTGCAGGAATGTTAACTGAACTGGAAGTTAGTCAGTGTTTGCTGAATTTTGTTATTTGCTAGTAATTACAGGTGTGGGGGTAGCCACATTCTTTGATTTTCTGTCCTTGCCTATTTAAGTGGTACAGTGTGAAATATTTTCTGCTTAAAACCTCAGCTTTGGCCAGCTAAGAACTTGCTGTATTCAACTGGACGTATAAGAGAATTTAAGTACCTTTATCTGCACTTTTTTTAAAAAAATACAGTATTTAAATTGATTTTAACTGTGTTGCAGGAATATTAACTGAACTGGAAGTTAGTCAGTGTTTGCTGAATTTTGTTATTTGCTAGTAATTACAGGTGTGGGGTAGCCACATTCTTTGATTTTCTGTCCTTGCCTATTTAAGTGGTACAGTGAGAAATATTTTCTGCTTAAAAACCTCAGCTTTGGCCAGCTAAGAACTTGCTGTATTCAACTGGACGTATAAGAGAATTTAAGTACCTTTATCTGCACTTTTTTTTTCAAAAAATACAGTATTTAAATTGATTTTAACTGTGTTGCAGGAATATTAACTGAACTGGAAGTTAGTCAGTGTTTGCTGAATTTTGTTATTTGCTAGTAATTACAGGTGTGGGGGTAGCCACATTCTTTGATTTTCTGTCCTTGCATATTTAAGTGGTACAGTGTGAAATATTTTCTGCTTAAAACCTCAGCTTTGGCCAGCTAAGAACTTGCTGTATTCAACTGGACGTATAAGAGAATTTAAGTACCTTTATCTGCACTTTTTTTCAAAAAATACAGTATTTAAATAGATTTTAACTGTGTTGCAGGAATATTAACTGAACTGGAAGTTAGTCAGTGTTTGCTGAATTTTGTTATTTGCTAGTAATTACAGGTGTGGGGGTAGCCACATTCTTTGATTTTCTGTCCTTGCCTATTTAAGTGGTACAGTGTGAAATATTTTCTGCTTAAAAACCTCAGCTTTGGCCAGCTAAGAACTTGCTGTATTCAACTGGACGTATAAGAGAATTTAAGTACCTTTATCTGCACTTTGTTTTTCAAAAAATACAGTATTTAAATTGATTTTAACTGTGTTGCAGGAATATTAACTGAACTGGAAGTTAGTCAGTGTTTGCTGAATTTTGTTATTTGCTAGTAATTACAGGTGTGGGGGTAGCCACATTCTTTGATTTTCTGTCCTTGCCTATTTAAGTGGTACAGTGTGAAATATTTTCTGCTTAAAAACCTCAGCTTTGGCCAGCTAAGAACTAGCTGTATTCAACTGGACGTATAAGAGAATTTAAGTACCTTTATCTGCACTTTTTTTCAAACAAATACAGTATTTAAATTGATTTTAACTGTGTTGCAGGAATATTAACTGAACTGGAAGTTTTGACTCTGCTCTTCAGTTAGTCCCACCCACCCTCCCTGTTTTTTTTTTGGTGTTAATCTTAGTGGCCTGGAAACTGCCCGCCCCTCTTGTAAATTTGTGTTTGGATACTCCTTCTGGGCCCATCTCATTTGCTCACTCAACTGAGTGCAGTGAGATCATATTCTGATTTCAGGCACTCCTACTGTGTACAAAGAGAGCATCTGGGAAACAGAAAAAAAAATTAAGCTTGTTTCCTGCCTTTCCTGTTAAGTGGTATAGATTATTTGTAGGCTTCTGAGCCCCCAAGCCCTTCTGTGTTGGAGGGAAGCCTTCTAGCTTAGTTTTTTTTTCTTATAACTAGCCAGTTTTCTAGTTTCAGCACTCAAATCTGTTTCTTTGATCTCAGTACTTGTTCAGAAAAAAAAAAATTCATCTGCTTTTACTGTACTTGTGTTTCATCTTAAAAGTACTCAATTGTATTTATTACTGCTTGGTGTAACTTATTCTAAGCCTTTTGGTTTAAACACTTGGGCTTCGGACCAGTTGTTTTGCACTGAGAGGGTTTGTGGTCTGCACTGTAGTGGCAGAACAGGTAGCTTACATCCTTCTAGGTTGGGAACTGCTGATTGAGGGCTCAGTGTCTGTTATTCTAAAAGTGTATTAATTCTGGTTTAAGCACTTGGGCTTTCAGGCCAGTTATTTTACATTAAGAGGGTTCGTGGTCTGCACTCTTGTGGGACGAGAGGCTGGACTCTGACCTTCTGAGCTGGGAATTTCTGGTTAAAGGCTTATAGTGCATGCATATCTGAACTGCTTCTTACTGAAGTTGGTGCGCCTTGTTTGCTGTGGCATAGACTGGATTCGGGCCTGCTGGATCTAGCTTTGTTTGTGTAACTTGAGCACTAATCCAGACATTCTCTAAAGTATTCAATTGTATTTATTACTGCTTGGTAGTAACTTGATTAAAGTGTAGCTATCATTCTAAGTCTTTTGGATTAAGCACTTGGGGTTCAGACCATTTGTTTTACATAAGGAAGGTTTGTGGCAAGCACTGTGGTGGCAGGACAGGTAGCTTTCATCCTTCTAAGTTGGGAATTGCTGATTGAGAGCCTAGTGTCTGTTATTCTTAAAGTGTATTAGTTCTGGTTTAAGCACTTGAGCTTCAGGCCAGTTATTTTACATTAAGAATGTTTGTGGTCTGCACTCTTGTAGGAGAAGAGGCTGGACTCTGCCCTTCTGAGCTGGGAATTTCTGTTTAAAGGTTTATAGTGCCTGAATATTTGAACTGTATCTTACTGAAATTGGTACACCTTGTTTGCTGTAGCATAGACTAGATCCAGGCCTGCTGAATCTAGCTTTGTTTATATGCTTGTTGTTTGTTTGCTTGTTATTTCCCTGGAATGCTAATTCCACCTAATACGCGGCTTCTCAGCGCTTCTGTGGATCACTAGTGATATCTGCATTGCTTACTGTACTTATTTCCTTGTTTCACTTGAAAGAAAGTTACTGTTTGTCATTTTTGCATTTAAGTTACCTGTAACACATTGCACTTAGGTTACCTGGCACTTGCTCACTAAAGCAATTATATAAGTCAGCACTAAAAATTAAAAGCACTACACCCTCACTCCCCACTGGCCCTTGTTCTCAATTATTAAGGAATTCCTAATATTATTCTAGCATGTCCAAAGGTCAGTTGTCAATCTCCTCTCCAGTCCAGCTGGTGAATCTGGGAATCTTGAGGCAATGTTACAACTGCCTCATGTACACAGACAACCCTCTCCTCCTCCCAACAAATTCCAACACATGTGAGAGATGCAACCATATAGCCAAACTGGAGGCTAAGCTCTCTCAACTCAGTACTGGCATAACCAGTCAGGAGGAGAAGGAAACCACACTCACTACAATTCCAGTCTCACATAGACCTACCACAACAGCAAACCAAACACATAATCACACAAAAACATACTCAGAGGCTCTAAATAAAGATCTGCCTAAGCAGCAGAGACCTCCAAAGCAGACACCCAAGCAACTGCTACCCCAAAACAAAACACGTGCAACACATATCTCACAAAGCCAGTGTGCCGAACAGTCATAGCCCTTCAGACTAAACAACACACCTGATACACTTGTAATAGGTGACTCTATCGTCAGGCACACTGACGTCCCGCTCACCAGGCTGAACAAGGAGTGGGTCATGGTGAGCAGCCTGTCGCGTGCTAGGATCCGCCACATAACACAAGCACTCAGGTCACTCCAAGGCAAGTACAAATATGACTCAGTCATTGTCCATGCTGGTGTGAATGACCTGAGACGTACCTCCCTGGACTACATGAAAAGAGACATAAAGGAGCTGTCTGAGCATGTAGCCCAGGCCGGTATGACCCTGACCTTGAGTAGCATCTTACCCTCACCAAGAATGATGCTACAATATGAAGACAAGATGATCAATTTCAACAATTGGCTTAAGTACTGGTGTCATTCAAAGGGGATCCAATGCCTGTCAGCCTGGGATGATATGCTCGACAAGCCACGATGCTTCGCTAGGGACGGCTTGCACCTGTCACCCCTGGGCTTTCGGATATTGGCAAAGGCTCTTGCTACCCCCATAGTGCCTTTTTTAGGCAAGGCTCAAAAGTCAAACCCACCTCCATAGGTATCACAAGGGATAAGAAACTAAGAGTAATGCTACTCAACGCCAGAAGTCTAAACCTCAAGATGCACGCACTCTAAACTCTCCTTAGCATGGAGAACATCGATATCTCTGCAGTAACAGAAACCTGGTTTAGGGCTCCCGGGAGCACCCCAGCACTACCAGGTTATACCTCATACCATGCTTTTCGGCACCAAAACTTGGACCGAACCACAAAAGGAGGGGGAGCATTGATATTCATCAAAGATACCCACACCTCCAGGTTGGTGGAAAAGCACGAAGCATCAGAGACTATCCATGTGCAACTAACAGTGGGTAAAACTGCCTTCCAGTTTATAGCTTGCTACAGACCACCCTCCCAAACCCAGGAACCCCACTCGGCCTTCCTGAGAACACTGGAAAATATGAAGGTCTCTCCAAACACCATTATATTGGGCAACTTCAACTACCCAAACATAGACTGGGAGCATTACTCTAGCTCCAACACCCTAGCCCAAAGGTTCCTAGAATTTATAAACTCAAATGCTATGGAACAACTTGTTACCACTCCCACAAGAGGGGAAAACATACTGGACCTGATCATCACCAACATGGGGACTCTATGCTCCAGACCAGAAGTGTATCCCTCACTGGTAAGATCAGACCATAAACTAATCTCACTGGATATTCACATCCCGACCCCACTCCCTGCCCAGAAAACCACAGTGAAAAACTTCTCTAAAGCAAAATTCACACTTTTCAAAACCGAGGTGGAATCCTTCAAAGCCCCCGGGCCTGTGGAAAATACGACCCAGACCGCAGAATCCTTTATAAACGCATTCTATGAACACCTTCAGGAATGCATGGATCATGAGATCCCAAATAAAACTAAGACCCAATCCTCCAAAGGCAGACGTCCTGTCTGGTGGACCCCAGCCATAAACAAACTATACAATAGAAGGAGGAAGCTACTAAATGATAGAGCAAAATCCCAAAAAGGGAAGGCATCACTGATTAGTATTAGCAAAAAACTATGGGCACTCATAAAATTGTCTAAGGCCAGCTTCGAGAGAAAAATTGCACAGGACACTAAGGATAATCACAAGGCTTTCTTTAGTTATGTTAGGAACCTGGGTGGTAATTCCCAGATATGCTCAGAATTAGTCCAAAATGACAAAAAATACACTGAACCCACAGACATTGCCAACATCCTAGCTGACAGGTTCAGCACAAATGTCTCCCCCCTTCCCCACCAAAAGGGCAAATATCTATCCCAGCAGAGTGCTGCCCCCCTGACATCTCAGATGCTCAGGTAAGAGTCGCCCTCTCCAAAGTAAAAAACACAGTATCAATGGGACCAGACGGTGTCACGGGCTGCGTCCTACATGAACTCCAAGAAGAGCTAAACCCAAACATAAAACTACTGTTCAATCTCAGCCTTACTACAGGATATGTGCTCAAAGAGTGGCGTACAGCAACAGTGGTCTGTCTCCATAAAGGTGGTGCCTCAACGGATCCTGGAAACTATCGCCCCATAAGCCTGACTAGCTTGGTCTGCAAAGCTATGGAAAGGATCATCATGGACCTCATAAATAAAGATATTGGGGACCTACAGACACTGGATCCTACCCAGTTCGGCTTTGTTAAGGGCAGATCCTGCCTCTTAAACCTGGTTGATTTCTTTGAAACAGTCACCAAGGCCACTGACGAGGGGAAGGTGGTCCAAACAGCCTACCTGGACCTCGCAAAAGCCTTCGATACAATACCCCACTCGGGCATTATAGATAAGCTCACCAGCTTAAATATAAACCCCTATGTCACTAGATGGATTGCAAACTGGCTCAAGAACAGAACCCACATGGTTAGAATTGCTGGAGCCATGTCAGACTCCAAACCAGTTACAAGTGGTGTCCCACAAGGCTCAGGCCTGGGACCTCTCTTGTTCGGTATATATTTCTCGGAGGTACAGGCCAACACGGAAGGACTGTGGCTGACCAAGTTCGCAGATGACTGCAAACTGGCCGCCATAATCGACTCTCCAGCCAACACAAGCATCCTCCAAAAGGGCCTCATAGAAACAGACAACTGGTGCCAGAGCCATGGCCTCAAGCTAAATGCCAAAAAGTGTATAGTCATCCCCTTTGGCAAAAACAAAGTGCCCACAAATTACCACACAGGTGGTAATCCATTAAGTACAGAAGAAGTAATTAGGGACCTGGGGACCCAAGTTGATAGCAATCTCTCATTTGACAACCACGTGGCCAAACTGGTTAGAAAAACATTTTATATAACCCACCTAATCATGAAGGGATTCACATCTAGATCAGGGGAGGCCATCGTGCCTCTTTACTCATCCCTCATCAGGCCCATAATTGAGTACAATGCCCCTTTTGGGATGTACCTTACCAGACACCTGCAGCAACTGGAAAGACCCCAAAAGTACCTCACCAAGAGGATCAGAGGGCTCAAACAGATGCCATATGCTGCCCGGTTAAAGAAACTCCAGCTCTACTCAGTGGCATACCGCCTGTTCAGAGGCGATCTGTGCCTGACATATAAAGCCATGTCCAACCCGGAATTAATGGACATGCTGCACCTCAGAAAATCCACATCCCATCGAGCTACACGCTCGAGAGACTTGAACCTCAACACTGAAATAAATAGGACATGCTGGAGGGACAGATTCATAACCCAGAGGCTCCCTTCACTCTGGAATAAAATCCCAGTCCAGGTTAGGCAGAGTCCCTCATTGACTCTCTTCAAGAGGAATCTTGATGAGTGGATGGGAGATCGTAGGTTTACCCCGGGTATCACTTCTGTATCACTGTTAGACAGAGGCACAGTATACTAACCTCGAAAAAGGGCATAGCAAAATAAATTTAAAATGGGTGGCAAAAGCCAAACACATTCTGGCTAGGCTTATAAATGCCCTAGGGCAGATAGCCTAGTACGAACCTATGAACCTATGAACAGATACAATTAGGATTCATGGATACAGGTACATTGAGATACAACAGATAAGATTGAGATTCATGGATACAGATACATTATAAGTCAGTGACATTATGAGGTACAGCAGTTGCATAGCATGTGAGTTATATGTTGACATGTGTGTTTCAAAGGTTGAAATAGAATCTGGGTATTATTATGGCAGAATGGCAGAACAATTATAAATGTTAGGGAAGGGGGAAAAGGTATTATTATGGCAGAATGGCAGAACAATTATAAATGTTAGGGAAGGGGGAAAAGGGAAAGCAAACTATTTACAATATATACATTATATACACAAGACAACACTAAAGAATAAGTAAAATCCAGGGGAGCAAAGTGGTAAGAAGTAAGAGTATAGAAATACAATTAGAGTAGAGAGTAGAAGGCTCGGTTCATAGGTTCATAGGTTCATAGGTTCATAGGTTGGTACTAGGCTATCAGCCCTAGGGCCTATACAAGCCTAGCCATAACAATTCCCTGGCTATTTCTTCCCACATTATTTACTTTCCTGGACCACTGTCTAGCAGGGCGACTGACGTGATCCCTGGGGTGAATTTCCTTTCTCCCATCCAATCGTCAAGGTTCCTCTTGAAGAGGTCCAAAGAGGCACTCTGCTTGACATGTATGGGCAATCTATTCCAGAGTCTGGGGAGTCTCTGGGTCAGGAACCTATCCCTCCAGCATGTTTTGTTTATTGTGATGACAAGGTTTAGATCCCTGGAGCGTGTAGCTCTGAGGGATTGGGATTTCTTTAAGTGTAGCATGTCCAACAGCTCTGGGTTTGACATGGCCTTGTATGTTAAGCAGAGATCGCCTCTGAGTAGACGATATGCGACAGAGTATAGCTGGAGTTTTTTAAGTCGGTCAGCGTAGGGCATCTGCTTTAGGCCTGTGATTCTTTTAGTGAGGTATTTCTGAGGCCTTTCCAGTTGTTGCAGATGTCTTGAGAGGTACATACCAAATGGGGCGTTGTATTCTATAATGGGTCTAATGAGGGATGAGTACAGTGGGACAATGACCTCCTTTTTTCTGGATGAAAAGCCCTTCATGATGAGGTGTGCCACATAGAAGGATTTCCTGACTGTTGTGGCGATGTGGTTATCGAAGGTGAGACCACTGTCCACCTGTGTCCCTAAGTCTCTTATCACACTTTCTGTGTTTAGTGTACTGCCATCTATATGGTAATTCATGGATACATGTTTTTTCCCAAAGGGAATAACAATACATTTCTTGGCATTGAGCTTGAGCCCATGGCTCTGGCACCAAGCATCTGTTTCTGTAAGGCCCTTTTGTAGAGTATCCACATCATTTGGGATTCAATAATGGCTCCCAGTTTGCAGTCATCTGCAAACTTTGTTAGCCAGAGTCCCTTAGTGTTGACCTGTACTTCAGAGAAGTAGATGCCAAACAAGAGCGGCCCCAGGACTGAACCCTGAGGTACTCCACTTGTCACTTGTCTGGAGCTGGATTTGGAGTTGGCTACTTTTACAGTGTGGGTTCTATCAGTAAGCCATTTAGCAACCCATTGGGTGACATAGGGATTAATGCCCAACTTAGTAAGTTTATCTATGATTCCAGAGTGGGGGATGGTGTCAAAGGCCTTGGCAAGGTCTAGATAGGCTGTGTGGACCACCTTACCCTTGTCCATGACTCTGGAGACTGATTCAAAGAAGTCAATCAGGTTCAGGAGACAAGATCGGCCCTTCACAAACCCAAACTGGGTGGGGTCCAGTGTTTGAAGGTTGCCAATGTCTTTGTTTATAAGTTCCATGATAATACGCTCCATGGCCTTGCAGATAAGGCTTGTCAGACTGATGGGACGGTAGTTTCCGGGATCCAAGGTGGAGCCCCCCTTGTGGACTGGGATAACTGTAGCTCTGTGCCACTCAGTGGGCACGAAACCTGAGGTGAGGCTATGATTAAACATGACACTTAGGTGAGGTGCCAGTTCATATTGTAGTTCATGTAGTACACAGCCCGGGATGCCATCTGGTCCCATGGATGCTGTATTCTTGGCTTTAGAGAGTGCATTTTGTACCTGTGTGGCCGTTATTACTGGAATTTGGCAATCTTCCGGTATTGAGATGGGCCATTTAGGGGGTGACAGGGGGGTGAAGTTGGCACTGAATCGATCTGCCAGGATATTGGCAATATCCTTCGGATCAGTATATTTAATGCCATTCTGTTTTAGCTCAGAGCAGATCTGAGCATTGCCATTTAGATTCTTGACATAGTTATAGAATGCTTTGTGGTTGTCTTTGGAATCTTTGGCAATTTTATTTTCGTAACTAGCTTTGGAGGATTTTATGAGGCATCTCAGTTTCTTACTGAGGCTAGTAAGGGAGTTTTTTGCATCCTGGGATTTTCCTCTTTTCTGCAAAAGTTTCTTCCTTTTGTTGTAAAGTTTGTTTATGGCAGGGGACCACCAGATTGGCTTCCTTTTTTTGGATGAGAGCATTTTGGTTCTATTTGGGATGGCATGATTCATGCATGAGTGGATGTGCTCGTACAGTGCCTTAGTGTAGGATTCATTAGTTGAACTTTCAGTTCCCGTCTGCATGGGTGTCGTGAAGTTTGTCACTTCTGACTTAAGTAGCATAAAGTTGGCTTTGGAGAAGTTTTTTATGGTGGGGAGAGTGCAGTTGCACTTGTGATTAGAGAACAAGCAGGAATGGAGTTGGGTTTTGAAGTTGTCAAGTTTGTCTATGATTTGTAGTGAAGGAGGAAGAGAATTACATTTTTTGGCTAAGGAAAAGGACAGGAGGTACTGTCCAGCAGGTCGCTTTGGTTTGTAGACAGTGATTAGATTTAGGTGAGCAGATCTAAGTGGCCTGTTAGGGGTGTATGGTAGTAGGATGTCGGATAGTGCAGGACATTTAGCAGGGTTAAATAAAAGCCTGTGGACAGTAGTAAGTTGGTGGTAGTCTAGAAGGTTAGGAAGTTCTAGCCAGTTTAGTGAGTGGAGGGCAGAACAATGGTGGAAGGAGTGTTTGGCTTTGATGGCAAATTTTGAAATTTTATTATAACAACTTTCCATTTTGGAGGAGATGGAGGCAGATAAGTTAGTTAGTAGACGGGCACCATACATTAGTGAGGGAAGAAGATAGGTAGTGGCGAGGGTTTGTCTAGTAGAAGGAGAGAGATAGTGGATGTTTCTGTATAGCAGGCCAAGTTTTTGAGGAGTTTTCTTGATGTTTAGTAGAATATGGGTGTCAAATTTGAGGTATTCATCTATAGTAATCCCAAGTAATTTGGCATAGGGAACAGTTTCTATGGTTGAATTGTTATGGCTTCTAATTTGGAAAGAGTTTTTTATCAAGAGGGGAGGATTTAGAGGGGGGAGTAGTATTCTGTTATGATGTTTAGTAGAATATGGGTGTCAAATTTTATGTATTCATCTAAACTAACCCCAAGTAGTTTGGCATAAGGAACAGTGTCTATGGTTGAATTGTTATGGGAACAACTATTTTGGTATAGTGGCAAGCTAGAATAGCTTAGAATGGCCCATGCTTGAAATATTTGTATATATGTATGGCTGAATATATTTTTCAGCATTGTCTAATTTTCACCTGATAATGTAGACAGGGTACTCCACAACTTAAATATCCTGGGATAAAACTACTTCCAAATATACAACTGAAGCAACCTTATTCAGAGTAAGTTATACAGTAGTGTGGAGGCATTGACATTGCCTCGGGACGTAATAATTTCTTTTAGCTCACTGAATGCTGTTTCTATCTTATACAAGATGAGGAGCACCCCATGTGCTGTCTGACCTGAAAATTAATTACTGCCTTTGATGGGAGGTTTGCCTTTGTGACATCTGTTAAAGGATAGGCCATATTTGCAAAATCAGGTAACAACTTTCTGTAGCACATAGCTAGTTTAAGAAAAGCCTTTACCTATCTTTTATCAGAGGTTATAAGACATGTTATGAAATCTGATTTTTTTTTCCATTTAGGCCTATCACTTCTTTTTCTACAAAATACTCTATAATCTTTGACATCTACAGTGCTCAGTTTACTTTTCTTAGCATTTCTAGTGAAACATATCTGTCATATAGCCTCTGACATGGCCCATGCTTTGGATAAGTGAGATTACCAGTCCTTTTGAATCATGACTATGTCATCCAGTTATACTGCAGCAAAACAAGACTGCAGTTTTATTGTTTTATCCATTTGTATCTGAAGGTGGCTCAGGATTCTTCTAAGACACTTGGTATCACTGTACACTGAAACAGACCTTCAAGGATAACAAAGGCTCTTTTTTCTTGTCAGAGTGAGAAAACAGTATCTGCCATTCCTCTTTATGCAGCTTAGCTGCAGTGGTGGTGCTGCAGTAGCATTGTCGCCTCACAGTAAGACATCCTGTTCGATTCTCAGCTAGAGCGTCTTCTGCGTGGAGACATGCATGAATGGGCGTACCTTCGTTGAAGGTTGTGCATCAGGGCTGGCAACTCGGCACGTAAAAATCTACTGCCAATCATTAGCGGACCGGAGTTCCGCTATGGCGACCCCTAACCGGGAAAAGCTGAAAGACACAACAAGTTTTGCCAAATATCAGGTCTACCCCAAGTTCTCCAGCTCTTCTATTCCAGGCATACGATAACTAATAGACTTTGAAATGACATTCTGTTCCATAAATTCTTTCCAGTAAATAATGCTGCACTAGGTTTAGGAAACAGCAGAATGTTTTATTTGCTTCCTTCAGTCTTTTAACTCTTGTAGCATTCCTAAAGTGAGCATCTTTTGAAGGTCTTACCTGTTTCAGTGACTTTGGTAGTCCATAACAGCTCAATCTAATCTTTATTCTAGGTGTTGTCTCTTTTTTATATTCAGTCACGTCTTCCACCTATGTCTGACAATACTCCTTTTTTTCTTAATAGAAAAGTCTTATTTCCTGCTTTTGTACTTTTTGCATATCTATATCTATGACATATATAGTTACATAGATATATGTTTACATACTTAAAACAGAACAGAAACACACATGACCGTAACAAAGGGCATAAATAGGTGAAACTCTGACATTTCATGAACTTTTAGGCATGTAATATTTGAATAAAACTGGAAAAGTAACAAGCATCTCATTTGAAATTAGAGGATATTTCGATGGAGCAGTGGTGTAGCAGTTAGAGCTGTCACCTCACAGCAAGAGGTTTGTCAGTTTGATTCTTGGCTGGGGTGCATTCTGTGTGGAGTCTGCACATCCTTCCTGCATTTGTGTGGTTTCCTCTGAGTGCTCCAGTTTCATTCCAAAGATGTGTCTGGAGCACTTCTCCCTGGGCCTCCACTGAAAATAGGCTCTGTCCTAGTTGAACTTTCCTGATAAATGAAAAATAAACAAACATTGCTACTTGTTTACTCTGTGGGAAAAGTGTTCCTGGGCAAAATAAAATGAATTCTTTATAAATGCTAGACATTTTTCTTTTTGTAGTACAGCAAATGAAAATAAAACATTCATGCTCATTGTGATGATAGTTTTACAGCGATATTTTTAGGTAGTGATTGCTTGCAATAGTTGTGGAAAATATATCATTTAAAGCTTTTTGGAGAATTTCCTAGAATTAAAAGAACCTCTCTCAGATTTTCTTTTATCTATGTAAAACAAAAATGATGGGCTGAGAGGGTTACAGCTCATTAAATTCATGTTAACATAGATAAGTTAATAAAGGCAAAAGTGAGCAAGAGATCACATTAATTTCATCTGAAAATGCTGGGCTCCGTATCAGACATTAACTCCATAATATTGTAGAGCTGAATATGTCAGTGATGTTCTACTGTGCAGCTGGTTATGACATTGATACCAGACAACATACAGAGAAGGAATGGAAGATTTCAATCCTTTGCCGTCAGTTAGATGAGCTACCATTTATGCTGAAAGCTGCCAATTAACCCTTATGTACTCTAGGACTGAAACAGGAAAATGAAGAAAGAGGAGTGTGAAGAAACAACTCTTCACATTCTGAAAGCATTAGAAGTAACAAAGTGTAGCGCAGTCTTACCAATAACATCTTAAGGTACTAGTGTCATGCAAATGACATTGCAGACAAACTAGTATTTATCACATTCTGAAAAAAAATATTGCTTATGAGGAGACTGTATGAAATGGTCATAGCGTAGGTCTGAAATAAGCAAAGATAACTATCATGTTATTGATGTGGTGGATACAGACAGCTGACTGTATGGCTGCAATGTGATTTCTGACATGGATGCAGGCATTTCATTGAGGTATTTTAAAGGAATACAGTACACCATTATATGTTATAATGTATCCATTTGTAAGGAATACAGTACACTGTTATATGTTATAATGGATCCATTTGTAAGGAATACAGTACACCGTTATATGTTATAATGGATCCATTTGTAAGGAATACAGTACACCGTTATATGTTATAATGGATCCATTTGTAAGGAATACAGTACACCGTTATATGTTATAATGGATCCATTTGTAAGGAATACAGTACACCGTTATACGTTATAATGGATCCATTTGTAAAGAATACAGTACACCGTTATATGTTATAATGGATCCATTTGTAAGGAATACAGTACACCATTATATGTTATAATGGATCCATTTGTAAGGAATACAGTGCACTGTTATATGTTATAATGGATCCATTTGTAAGGAATACAGTGCACTGTTATATGTTATAATGGATCCATTTGTAAGGAATACAGTACACCGTTATATGTTATAATGGATCCATTTGTAAGGAATACAGTACACCGTTATATGTTATAATGGATCCATTTGTAAGGAATACAGTACACCGTTATATGTTATAATGGATCCATTTGTAAGGAATACAGTACACCATTATATGTTATAATGGATCCATTTGTAAGGAATACAGTACACCGTTATATGTTATAATGGATCCATTTGTAAGGAATACAGTACACCGTTATATGTTATAATGGATCCATTTGTAAGGAATACAGTACACCGTTATATGTTATAATGGATCCATTTGTAAGGAATACAGTACACCGTTATATGTTATAATGGATCCATTTGTAAGGAATACAGTACACCGCTATATGTTATAATGGATCCATTTGTAAGGAATACAGTACACTGTTATATGTTATAATGGATCCATTTGTAAGGAATACAGTACACCATTATATGTTATAATGGATCCATTTGTAAGGAATACAGTACACCGTTATATGTTATAATGGATCCATTTGTAAGGAATACAGTACACTGTTATACAAGCTGTAATGGATCCATTTGTATGGTAACTTAAGAAGGATCTTTTTTCCAAGATGTAAGTAAATGCAATGAAAACTTATAATGTTATGGGAACACACTTGTAAAAAGGAAAGCATAGAATCGCAGCACTGGCAAATGGAATTATTTAAATCCAATTTACTATATACTTATTTTACAGTACTATCTCATAAATGATGCAGGAATTCAGAACATTACACATTAGATGCAGATTTCGCAATCAATGGGCATGTGCTACTTTGAATACTCTATATTACTGTGTAACCCATATCCGGCAGTTGAGAGGTATTGCTTTCAGACAGCCGTTCTGAAAATGTGGCAATGTTTTATGATTTGTACAAAGCCTGCAAATCTGAAGATTTAATATCAGCTTTCATAAAAATGAATATACACCATAAGTTGTTAATTATCAGTATTTTGCACCAAAGATCCAACATATTCTTCTCATGTTTCAGCTTTATGACTTACTTTACCAATTCTGTGACATTATATATCACCCGGAGGATTTGCAGCTGATGTAAACATCCTCATTTTGGAATACACTGGAAAAAAGACCATTTCATCCAATTTTAGGTTTTCCTACATGATGTTAACATAATAGCAAGTGAAATAATGAGAGCCAATGTTTACAAAAAGTATATATAATATCTGTCTACACTTAGCAGCATTTTTATTTTCTGTTTCATATTATAGTTACCATAGCAACATGACCCCAACTTGTGATGTGTCTTATCCCAAAATCTTTTTCAGACAATGCTGACTTATTCAGTTTCTGAAATCACATTTTGGGAAACAATTCAGAAGTAACATTGACATGATTAATAATGTAAGATGTCATGAATGTCATATTGAAAATTTGTTGAATAAAATAAACTATACAACAAAAAATAAGCTCCTTAAATTACTTACTAGATCCAGACCCCTCTTCTCAAAGATAATGTCAAAATTACCACAAAAAAAAGAATGAAGAACACTATCAGATCCACTAAAGAAGCCTGTGAACTTAGGCCAAACTCTGAAGCCTAAGATAAGTATAAATGTTTGTTCAGCTGTGTTAAAAACCTAAGAAACAGTACCCTACATCATTCTTAACTTTTACATAATATTGACTCCTATTCTGACCTAATAGACATTGCCAGTATCCTTGCAAATGAATTTAGGGCCAATTTCAAGCTGCACACATTCACCGACATGTAGAATGCTCATGAAGGCCAGGCTGAACCTCCTGCAGCACCTATGTTTAGCTCTGGATGTTTTGTCAGAGTTTGTCTCACTCCGGCTACATGGGAGCCACTACCATAGATGGTATCCATCATCCACATTGCCTTCAGTGCATTGGCGCCCACCATACAGGAGAGGTGTACAGGTGTCCATTATTGCCATGACTGCAGGTCTTTCCCTGACCTAGGTAACAAACATGGCATCAATCATCAGACTGTAAGGCCATGACACGTAAAAACTACATTCACCAATAGTCCAGGTTGCTCTTGAACAGGATTAGGGAAGGGGTCTGCTTCTCATGGATAGGAAGCCTATTCTGCAGAATGTGGATTCTCTGAGATATATACATGTCCTATTTAATTTGCAAGCAAAATTTTAATCCTTAGATCTAGTAGTTCTGGCAAAGCTCATTTTGAGGGATATGCAAAAGATCCATCAGAGTGGGATCCAAGGACACCTTGTATGCCAGGCATAAATCACCTCTTAATAGTCTGTTGGAAACAGAGCATAGAGTTACAGCTTTGAGGTGATCTGCATAGGACATTGTGTTTATGTCATGCCTTTTTTTATGAGGAACCTCTATGGATATTACAGTTGCTGCTTGTGCCTGGTCAGGTACATATAGAAGGGGACATTATACTCATTTATTGGTCTGATGATGACTGAATGAAGTGATAAAATTATTTTCCTGGACCTTGATTTCATACCCTTAGTTATATGTTGAGTGACATAGAATGATTGGGTCTATATCACTTCAGCGAACTGTCACTTCACAGCATGGCATTTCATTGGAATTGCTGTTCATCTAATTCCCCTCATGTGGGGGGCTATGCCACCCCACTGCTTATATATACCAACTCAAAGATCGCACTACAGTGAAGAAAGGGCAATTTTCCTGATCCTCAGCGTACCTCAATCTCAGTATGAACAGTTCAATGTAATTGCACTGAAAATGCCATTCAATGAACTGATTTTTCACTGAACTGATAGGGACTAGAATGACTTTCTTGCAATCATAGACACATTTTGGTCAAAAGCCAGGCTACTATTTACATGACTCCTTACATCACAGATAACTGTCTACTTGTAGGAGTGTTTTATCAATGAGGCAGTTTCCATGGGTGGCTGACTCCCCAAAAGCTATTATTATGTATTTCTTGGCACGAGGTTTTAAGCTGTGGCTTTGCCACCAGTCATTTGTCTTTGTTACACCTTCCTGTAAAATGTTAGTATCTTGGTGGGTTTTTATGATTGCTTCTAGAATGCAATCATTTGTAAAATGTTTTAGGCTGAGGCCCTTGACATTAGCCTTGACTTCTGAAAAATAGATGTGAAACAGGAGCAGATCCAACATAGTGCCCTGGGCAACTCCACTGGTGATCGGCGTCTTTGTGGAGGTGGTCTCTCCAATCCATGCCCTGTTTCTGATCCAGCTGGCTATCCAATGAGTTATACAGGGGTTTATGCCTAACTCCATTAGTTTACAATGCCTGAGTGGGTATTGCCTTAAATGTTTAGCTAGATAAAGGTAGGAAGTAGGCACCATTTTGAGTTTACAATGCCTGAGTGGGTATTGCCTTAAATGTTTAGCTAGATAAAGGTAGGAAGTATGCACCATTTTGAGTTTACAATGCCTGAGTGGGTATTGCCTTAAATGTTTAGCTAGATAAAGGTAGGAAGTAGGCACCATTTTGAGTTTACAATGCCTGAGTGGGTATTGCCTTAAATGTTTAGCTAGATAAAGGTAGGAAGTAGGCACCATTTTGAGTTTACAATGCCTGAGTGGGTATTGCCTTAAATGTTTAGCTAGATAAAGGTAGGAAGTAGGCACCATTTTGAGTTTACAATGCCTTAGTGGGTATTGCCTTAAATGTTTAGCTAGATAAAGGTAGGAAGTAGGCACCATTTTGAGTTTACAATGCCTGAGTGGGTATTGCCTTAAATGTTTAGCTAGATAAAGGTAGGAAGTAGGCACCATTTTGAGTTTACAATGCCTGAGTGGGTATTGCCTTAAATGTTTAGCTAGATAAAGGTAGGAAGTAGGCACCATTTTGAGTTTACAATGCCTGAGTGGGTATTGCCTTAAATGTTTAGCTAGATAAAGGTAGGAAGTAGGCACCATTTTGAGTTTACAATGCCTGAGTGGGTATTGCCTTAAATGTTTAGCTAGATAAAGGTAGGAAGTAGGCACCATTTTGAGTTTACAATGCCTGAGTGGGTATTGCCTTAAATGTTTAGCTAGATAAAGGTAGGAAGTAGGCACCATTTTGAGTTTACAATGCCTTAGTGGGTATTGCCTTAAATGTTTAGCTAGATAAAGGTAGGAAGTAGGCACCATTTGAGTTTACAATGCCTGAGTGGGTATTGCCTTAAATGTTTAGCTAGATAAAGGTAGGAAGTAGGCACCATTTTGAGTTTACAATGCCTGAGTGGGTATTGCCTTAAATGTTTAGCTAGATAAAGGTAGGAAGTAGGCACCATTTTGAGTTTACAATGCCTGAGTGGGTATTGCCTTAAATGTTTAGCTAGATAAAGGTAGGAAGTAGGCACCATTTTGAGTTTACAATGCCTGAGTGGGTATTGCCTTAAATGTTTAGCTAAATAAAGGTAGGAAGTAGGCACCATTTTGAGTTTACAATGCCTGAGTGGGTATTGCCTTAAATGTTTAGCTAGATAAAGGTAGGAAGTAGGCACCATTTTGAGTTTACAATGCCTGAGTGGGTATTGCCTTAAATGTTTAGCTAGATAAAGGTAGGAAGTAGGCACCATTTTGAGTTTACAATGCCTGAGTGGGTATTGCCTTAAATGTTTAGCTAGATAAAGGTAGGAAGTAGGCACCATTTTGAGTTTACAATGCCTGAGTGGGTATTGCCTTAAATGTTTAGCTAGATAAAGGTAGGAAGTAGGCACCATTTTGAGTTTACAATGCCTGAGTGGGTATTGCCTTAAATGTTTAGCTAGATAAAGGTAGGAAGTAGGCACCATTTTGAGTTTACAATGCCTGAGTGGGTATTGCCTTAAATGTTTAGCTAGATAAAGGTAGGAAGTAGGCACCATTTTGAGTTTACAATGCCTGAGTGGGTATTGCCTTAAATGTTTAGCTAGATAAAGGTAGGAAGTAGGCACCATTTTGAGTTTACAATGCCTGAGTGGGTATTGCCTTAAATGTTTAGCTAGATAAAGGTAGGAAGTAGGCACCATTTTGAGTTTACAATGCCTGAGTGGGTATTGCCTTAAATGGTTTAGCTAGATAAAGGTAGGAAGTAGGCACCATTTTGAGTTTACAATGCCTGAGTGGGTATTGCCTTAAATGTTTAGCTAGATAAAGGTAGGAAGTAGGCACCATTTTGAGTTTACAATGCCTGAGTGGGTATTGCCTTAAATGGTTTAGCTAGATAAAGGTAGGAAGTAGGCACCATTTTGAGTTTACAATGCCTGAGTGGGTATTGCCTTAAATGGTTTAGATAGATAAAGGTAGGAAGTAGGCACCATTTTGAGTTTACAATGCCTGAGTGGGTATTGCCTTAAATGTTTAGCTAGATAAAGGTAGGAAGTAGGCACCATTTTGAGTTTACAATGCCTGAGTGGGTATTGCCTTAAATGTTTAGCTAGATAAAGGTAGGAAGTAGGCACCATTTTGCCTCACCCATTGCCTTCTTGACCTCAAAGAAATCCTTCAAGTTCAGTGAGCATGATCTGCCTTTGATGAAACCAATCTAGGACTGTAGCAGTATCTGAGAGTTTCCTATGTCATTTTAAATCATTTCCATGGCTTTGCATCTGCGACTAGTCAGACTAATGGTCAGGATGTTTAGGAGGATTCCTGGGATATTATCAGCCCACTGGGCTATTCTTGGCTTTAGAGAATGCATCCAAGACCTGCTTCCTACTGACAGTTGCAGAGATTATGCTAGATGACTTTTGTGGGGTGGATGAGGTGAAAGGGAGGTAATATTGGACCTGAATTTGCCAGCTGGAAGATTTGCTATGTGTGTTGCCTTTGAGGTTTTGGACATAACTAAAAAAAGACTGCATGGTTGTCACTGGCCTGGGATGCTATCTTTAACTCAAACTTTCATCTGTTGGACTTAATCAGCCCTCTTAGTTGTCTGTTCAATTTGATGAGAGATTTTTTTTTCTTTTTTGTTGTTATGCTTCCTAATTTTAGTCATCACTTTTTTCTTTTGTCGTACTTTGTTTAGATTTGGATTCCAGCAGGATGGTTTGTTTTTTGAGTTAGCAGTTTCTAAGCAATAATTGGCATGGTTGTAAAGACCTTCTGTGAATAATCCCACCTAGACTGCTATATTATCTCTGTTTGGAGGGGCTTGAAATTTGACAGATTATCACTTAATAAAAGATAATTTGCCATGGAGTAGTTTCTAACTGCCTCTGGCTTTGTTGGAGTTACAGAATTGAGTCTTATTTGGAAAGAGACTGCTTTGTGGATTAACCTTATCAGAGAGGCCACAAACTTGGGGGGTGGAGTTGTCATCGTCCCATATTTGTGAGTACAAAATACAATATGGTTGTACCTCTAGTACGCATATGCACTATATGGTTCCGAGTGTTTATTAGGTCTAGGAATCTCTGCACCTGCAAATGTGGGGTAATGTAGGATTAACAGTTTATAGAGGGATAATTAGTGTCCTCCTTGAGTATGGTATTTGGTTGAATGGTGAGTGTCTCCAATAGGTGTAAGTATGAAATATGGGTTTTATGGTACATAGAGGGTGGCTTAGGGTGTGATATGGCACTTTGTCTATGGTAATCTGTATGTGGAGGAACTCCAGTTTGTCGTCCAGTCTATCCAGCCTAGAAGTGTACTGGCTATTGATGTGGACTCAGACACCTTACCTTTAGTCCATGTCTGTTTAGCTGCTGATCTAAAAGTGTAGAAAGCACTGAAGCCTTGCATTTCTGGGGTACTCTTTTCAGCTTTAAATAATTTCTCAATATGTGAATAGATGTCCGCATTTTCCAAGGTGAGGAAAGCTTGGATGGAATTGAGGTTCTTTTTTTTTTTAGACTCCTAGCACTAAGCAGTAATGCCTTTAGATTTCTAAGGGTAGATTTTTCTGTGTTGGAAGGTTTATCAGTTTGACATTGCCTAAAAAAGGCTCTGCGGGGAGGACAATGCTTTAGCCAATATTTGAAAGCCTACAGGGGGAGAGTCAGATTCTTCTTGGTAAAGCAACGTGGTTTGCTAACCATGTCCTTCCATGGTGACAAATATTGTATCCCCTAGAATAAAATCAAAAACAAAGCCAAATCTTAAAGTCAGCCATCCCCTTTTCATATTATGTCATCATCTTTAGTGAAGGTAGACTGCTAATCAATGCTAGGCACAAACCTGCTTGAGACATATAGCCTGAGAGTTCATTAATGTCTCTCTCTATATACTCTAGGGATACATGTCTGAGGTCATTTACACCTACGTGGAATATAACTGAATCATACTGGTACATGTGTGGTGCAGTGACTTGAGTCCATGTGTAACTTGGCAGATCTTGGTCCCTAATAGGCAAATGACCTTATTTTCTCCTTGTTCAGATTAGTGATTAGGGTATCTGTCTGTCATGAAATGGAGTATCCTATGATTATAGTCCTGGAGAGTGTACTGGCTTGCCTTATAAGTTTGGTAGATCCATTGGGTGCAGCTGTATGTGCACTGTTAGGTGTTACATCATTGGGTGTGGCTGCATGTGCAGTGTTAGGTGTTACACCATTGAGTGTGACTGCATATGCACCATTAGGTGTTACACCGTTGGGTGTGGCTGCATGTGCAGTGTTAGGTATTGTTTCTGTTGAATACTTTTGAGTTTGCTGAGGATAATTTTTACAAGTGGAATGTCTGGAAGGTCTTTGGAGTTTGGGAAGATTACGTTTAACTGCTTCAGCATAAGTAGGTCTATGTCTGAGTTGCCTACTATGTGTGGTGAGTGTAGCGTGTTTGTTTCTGACAATGAGACTGTTATTATGAGTGTTTGTACATGAGAGTTTTGCTTCCACAAAAACTGCACATATATATATATATATATATATATATATATATATATATATATATATATATATATACACATACACATTTCTCATATACTGATTTTGTTTCTTTGAGGATTAAACAAGTTGTCAGTGAACATTACACAATTCTCATATTGTGCCATTATACCCATATCCATCAAACTAGCAACAGAGAAATGTGGAAAGTGCATATCCATGATATCAAGTCCTTCATTGGGTGAGTGCATATCCATGATATCAAGTCCTTCATTGGGTGAGTGCACATCCATGATATCAAGTCCTTCACTGGGTGAGTGCACATCCATGATATCAAGTCCTTCATTGGGTGAGTGCACATCCATGATATCAAGTCCTTCATTGGGAGAGTGCATATCCATGATATTAAGTTCTTTATTTGGTGAGTACATGAGGGGTTAAAAGTGGGCCCAGTAAGGGTGCTTTTGGAACTAGAGACTAGACTAGGCTACAAGTGACAGTGCTCCTCAATGAGGCCCTACACCCACTGAGTTGCTGGTACAGTTTCAGAAGTGGTTTTGTTGGGAAAAATGTGTTTTCTAGGTGTCCACTTCAATACATGGCACTACTAACCACCAATGCACAATAAGCAGTGAAGTGCAAATACTCCAGATTTATAAAGGCACTTAAAACACAGGAAACTATCTTCTAAGCCCTCTGGCCAATAAAACAACTACACTTACAGCTTTCTTATGTGTTTCCCAACTCAGATAGACCAGGCTATCACCTACTGCCACTAGATGGAATATCCCAGTCCTGTTAGTATAAAAACACGAAAAAAAGATTGCCTTACACACCTATGAACCTATACCCCGGGGATCACTCCAGTGGCTCTACTTGATAGCGGGACTGGGAACTAATGTCTCGGCACAATGCCAGGTAACTTTTATGGGCTAGGCTTGTAAAGGCTCCAAGGCCATTAGCCTAGTACATTCATATGAACCTATGAGATTGTACGCTACCACAAAAACAATTTAAACAAACTGCCTAGACAAGGCGATTTCAGGTATTAGGAATGTCTAAAAGAGTTTAATATGCAAAATCAACAAAGTAAAACTAAAGCAGTAGCACTCTGAAGCAGTTAACTGAACTGCAACATAATAAAATAAATGTGCCAAGGATGGTACAGAATGTATTCAGCACCCACTCAGAGTGTAGAAGGGTGCCAAGCAAATGTGAGCTCTGGGAAAATAAGCAGAAGACAATTTGTAGCAAAGGAGGTTCATTCAAGAGCAGTGCTGGTTTTCTGAGTGGGCACTCAGTATTATAGATCTATGGAAAACAATGTGTGAGAAAAGTACTTAAACGGGTCACACAGCAGATAACAACAATGCAAAAGGGGAGGGAAGGACTCTGGAAATCAGATTACCTTCATGGGTGGAGGCCAGAGACACAGCCTTCTAAAACCACAACACAAAATGGTAGCAGGTTTTGGAAAAAAATCAAGCTGTAAGAAACAGTCTAGTTCAAGCAGGCTGACTAATATTGGAGCACTAGACCAATGACTCTGAGCTGCAGGTCAATGACCTCAAGCAGGTGAAAATGTCAGAAACCTCAGCTTAATGTCTCACAATATCAATAAAAGCAGCTTTCCCTTCCTGACATAGATATTACAGTTCCAGATTTATTGACTTCTTGAAACAACCTTCTATGAACTGTGTGATTAATTTCTACCTAGATTGTGGGAGGGACAAAGCAGCAGTCCGACAAACTGAATGGCCTTGACTACAACTTTCCCCCTAGGGTGCTACTCTAGTAGCTGTGTGTTTCTGTAATTTATTTATTTATTTAATAAGAGTAAAGAAACACATATTTATTTACCTTAAGAAAATAAATAAAAAAATTACAGAAATCTGCCCCTACCACAGCTGTGAAAGTAACATCCTAGGCAGCTGTCTGTTTTGCTTATGCATTATGGCTGCCCTGTCCTGGAGATAATAGTATGTTCACTGTTTGTTTATGGTTTTGTCTGTAATGGCTCACAAAAATCATGGTCTACTATTTCTAGCATAATAACACCAGTGAAACTCTTGCACACCAAGAAATCATAGCATTCCAAACACATGGCTGTCATGGTTCCTTGTGCTAAATTCATAAGTCTCTGAATCACTCTACTATGTCTAATTTTGTCATTTGCATACTTTATGAGAATCATTTGCATAACTGCACTCTTATGGATACCATTACGCAGACATTTGCCTGTCATAAATGCTGAGCTATTAAATCATTCCTCCCTGCAAGTTACCTGGCATTTCACTATTCTGCATTATGCTATGCGCAAATTGTTTCTGAATATCCCCATATGTGAAGTTTACCATGTTGTGCTATACACTGGCAAATCCTTCTTAAAATTGTCAAATGTATTTGTATTTCCCTGAGGAGAATAGCTGTGAAGATTTTACTTGGAAGGTAACACTGTTACTGAAGTGACAAATGACCGATAATGCTAACAGCTGAAGTTCTGACCTCAAAATATAGCAAACTAGCAGATGCACACTGTGAAATGCACACAAAATATTATTTAAATGCTCTTTGGAAAATTATTATACTTATAGATTATTATGGCTTAGCATGTTTCAGGCGCTTTCTGTAACAGTGAGGTTCTTTCTTATAGATAAAATGAGTCTCCTAATAGAAAATACCTTTTAAGTAGTTATTACCTCCCGATACATATTACTTAATGGCTGAACTTCTCAGGGGTATTTACTTGTTCTGGAAGAGAAAGGGAAGGATTAAAAAACATAATACTATATTAACATATTATGTAAGTGCATGTTATTTATAAGATTACCTGATGTGAGAGGATAGAAACATGCTGGTCAAATAAATAGTTCAGCACAGTTTTTCACATAAATTGAGTGCCTGAAAAATACTTTTGTTTCCATGTCCTTTTACTAGGAACAAAATGTTTTCATTGGTTTTAGCTGTGTTATTTTTCAAAGTGGCCATTTCAAGGCTTCTTGAGTTACAGATGCTCCTTGGCATGTCCGGAATAATATACACAGCATGGACTGACTTTGAATCTGCAGGTATTAAAAATATTATATGTATTTTAAGACAAATATGACACATACCACAAGGAAAGGAATCATTTCAGTATGCCAGACGAGTGCAATATTAAGGCAGAGCAAACTTAATAATGATTAATTTTAGAAAAAGGCAAATACAGACTGATTTTAAGTTATGCTTCTACAACCTTAGCTGTTTTCTTATCATAGTGGTTGGGTGCTGGGCTGGCAGTTCAACATTGTAAAACTCCACTGACAATCATGAATGGACAGGTGTTCCACTGTGGTGACCTGACTGGGAAGAGCCGAAAGACGAAGATGTGTAAATGTATAGGACTGCACTTTGCTTTCAGAAGTATGATGGATCTAACTGTTGCATTAAGTCAAACAATATTTTGAAAAACCAATTAGAAAAGGACAAATGCTAAGTCTGAACAACTTTTGACAACCTTGTTACAGACAAGAGAAAACTAAAACTCATAAAAAGTGCAGATGTTGAGAATATAAATCAATGTATGTTTATTGTCTAAAGACTAACAAGGGAGAAATTGTTTGTATATTGAAGAATTGCAAAGTAAAATACATGGTCTAACAAATAAGTTAAAAATACATACTTTTCAAAACTGCCATGGCATAAAATGTTGACTTTCTTCGGTGTGTTGTCTTTTCACTTTTTTGCCTGATCATATGCTTGAAATGAATATTGAGAGATTCTGACTTTTGCTTTTGTGGCAAAAGCTATTTTATCTGTATGCTGTACTATTCTGTTAATGAGACAAAAGCTGTGAATGACTGATCGTGTTTATTAATTGATTAGTCATAAAAAAAGACTACAGAATAAACACACATCAGATATAATACACACAAACCAGACAAACACACAAACACACATGCAAACCCACATGCACACACATGTGCACACACACACACACATGCACACACAGACTCACATATGTGAGCATACATGCACACATGTGCTCACATACGCACACACACGTGTGCACGTGTGCACATGCACACACACGACACACATGTGTGTGCACACATGCACGCGCATGCACAAACACCTGCACACACAAACGCACATGCACACACACACATGCACACACTCACACACGCGCACAAACACACATGCAAGCAGACGCGTGCATGCGCACACACACACACACACGGACATACATGCACACACACACGTGCGCACACATGCACGCATGGACACTTGCACACATAAATGCACACACACACACACACACACACACACACACGTTCACACACAATTCCCTTGTATCACATACTGCAAACTGGTTTTACAGAGTATTATCTGTGGCTATGACAGAGAAGAATATGCCCATTCTCAGTCTTATGCATTTGGATAAATTTGTCGTCAATTCTATTTTTTTATTCATTCATTAATTTATTCAGACATAAATACATACAAAGATATATTCAATTTTTAATCTGGTGGGCAGGCTGATCTTCTCATTTCAGCTGTGAAAAATGTCAAATACAATACAATGCTTACAAAACGTTTAGTCACATGGTATTCTAGAGGAGTTAAAATTATCATCAAAAAGTATTAAAATAACTGCATATACATGAAAGGTGCAGCACTGCATTATGAAGCACCAGCACCTGATTGCACACATGTGAATGGCACAGCACTGCAGTGTGAAGCACTGTCTCATCACTGTGTATACATGAATGGTACAGCACTTTGGTGTGTAGCACATTCGCCACACTGTATATATGTAAAGGGTACAGTATGGCAGTGTATAGCACCATCACCTCACTGTGCATATGTAAAGGGTACAACACTACACTGTGTAACACTGTCACCTTACTGCGTATACCTGAAGGGTACACCAATGCACACATACACACATGCACACACACGCGCACGTATGTGAGCACGCACCCACAGACTCACATATATGCACACACATGCATGTACACATGAGCTCACATACATGTGCACACACACGCGCACGTGCACATATGCATGTGTGCGCACACACGCAGACATACACACGTGTACACACACACATACACACAAACACACACACACACACACACACACACACACACACACACACACACACACATGCAAGCAGACACGCGCATGTGCACACGGACATACATGCACACACGCGCACACACACACACATACACACGTATGCACACACGAAAGCAGACGTGCGCATGCGCACACACACCCACACACACATGCACACACATGCCCACGCGCGTGTGCACACACATGCATATACACACATGCATGCACAGACATGCACACACACGTGCACACAAACACCTGCACACACAGGCATGTGCACACACATTTGCACACACGTGCACCCACATATGGGTGCACACACACACACACACACACACACACACGCACACACATGCACACACACACGTGAGGACACACACACATATGTGCACACACATGCACATCCATGCACAAACACGTGCGCACACATGCGGGCACACACACACATGCGGACACGCGCGCACATGCACACGTGCACACACACACACACACAAACACACACACAAGCAGACGCGCACACACACAGACATACATGCACACACACGCGCACACAATCATGCGTGCACACACATGCACGTATGCACATGTGCGCACACACACACACACACACACACACACACACACACACACACACATGCACACATGCACAAACGCACATGCTCACACACGTGTGCACGTACACACATGCGCATGCACACATACACACATACAAACATGCACACACACACACACACACACACACACACACACACACACACACACACGCACATTCACACAAAATTCCCTTGTATTCACATACTGCAAACTGGTATGCCAATTCTCAGTCTTATGCATTTGGATAAATTTGTTGACAATTCTATTTTTTTATTCATTCATTAATTTATTCAGACATAAATACATACATAGATATATTCAATTTTTAATCTGGTGGGCAGGCTGACCTTCTCATTTCAGCTGTGAAAAATGTCAAATACAATACAATGCTTACAAAACATTTAGTCACATGGTATTCTAGAGGAGTTAAAATGATCATCAAAAAGTATTAAAATAACTGCATATACATGAAAGGTGCGGCACTGCATTATGAAGCACCATCACCTGATTGCACACATGTGAATGGTACAGCACTGCAGTATTAAGCACTGTGTCATCACTGTGTATGCATGAATGGTACAGCACTTTGGTGTGTAGCACAGTCACCACACTGTATATACGTAAAGGGTACAGTATGGCAGTGTGTAGCACCATCACCTCACTATGCATATGTAAAGGGTACAACACTGCACTGAGTAACACTGTCATCTTACTGTGTATACCTGAAGGGTACACCAATGCAGTGTGTAACACCATCACCTCACTGTTTATAGGGAAGGGTACTGCATTGCAATGGTTTACACCATCACCTCACTGTGTATACAGTAAGGGTACATCACTGCAGTGCATAGCATCATCCCACACTGTGTATACATGAAGGGTAACAGCACTGTGGTGTGTTGCACCACTCCTCACTCTCTAAACTTGAAAGGTACAGCATTGCAGTGTGTAATGATATCACCTCACTATGTATACATGAAGGGTACAACAATGTAGTATTTAGCACAATCACCTCACAGTTCATATGTGAGTCTCAGTGCATACCTGAGGGTACAATATGGCAGTGTGCACTACCATCAACTTACTGTGAAGGGTACAGTAGTGTAATGTGTAAACACTGTCACCTCACCATGTATATGTGAGGGGTATAACACTTAACACTGTAGTGTGTAACACTGTCAACTCACTGTGTATATATGAACAGTACAACACTGCAGTTTCTAGCACTATCACCACACTTAGTATACATAAGGGGTACAGCCCTGCAGTGTGTAGCACCATCACCACACTGTGTATCCATGAAGGGTACAGCATTGCATTGTGTAACACCATCCCACACTGTGTATACATGATGTTTACTGCATGGCAGTGTGTATACATGAAGGGTACAGCATTGAAGTGTGTTGCAACATCCATCACTGTGTAATCATGTAAGGTACAGCAATGAAGTGTCCAACACCATCACCTCACTGTGTATATATATAAAGGCTACAGCACGGCAATGCGTAGCACAACCACCTCACATTTTGTACATGAGTCTCATAGTGCATGTGTGAGGCTACAGCACTGCAGTGTGTAGCCCCCTCACTCACTGTGCACACATGAAGAATGGAGTAGTGCAGTGTGAAACACTGTCACCTCACTCTCTATATGTGAAGGGTATAGCACTGCAGTGTGAACACCATTATCTCACTGTGTATACATGAAGGGTACAAAACTACAATATGTTGCACCATTACCTCACAGTGTATATGTGGGGGATATTATACTGCAGTGTGTACACTGCCAACTCAATTTGTATATGTGTAGGGTGCATCACTGCAGTATGAGCACCATTATCTCACTGTGTATATGGGGTGGGTACAGTACTGCAGTGTGTAACACCATCACCTCACTGTATATACATGAATGATACAGCACTCCAGTTTGTGGTATTATTATCTCACTGTCTATATGTGTGGGGTATAGTACTGTAGTGTGTAGCACCTTCACTTCACTGTGTATACATGAAGGGTACAGCACAGCAGTGGGTAACACTGTCACATCACTTTGTATACATTAACGGTACAGCACTACAGTCTGTAGCACCATCATCTCACTGTGTATATGTGGAGGGTACAGTACTGTAGTGTGTAACTCAGTCACTTCATTTTGTATATGTGAAAGATAAGCACTGCAGTGTGAGGCATTGTTATCTTTCTGTCTATATGCAAGGGGTACAGTACTGCAGTGTGTAGAACCATCACTTCACTGTGTATACATGAGGGGCACTGCACTGCAGTGTATAGAACCATCTTTTTACTTGTATATGTGAAGGGCACAGTGCTGCAGTGTGTAGCATTGTCACCTCACTGTGTATATGTGAAGGGTACAGCACTGCAGTGTGTAGCATCATCTTGTCACTTTGCATATGTGGGGGTACATCACTGCAGTGTGTAGCACCATCATTGCAGTATGTAGCACAGTTTTCTCACATTTGTATACATAAAGTGTACAACACTGCTTTGTGTGGTACTATCACCTCATTGTGTATATGTGAATGGTACAGCATTGCAGTGTGTATTACTGTCTTGTCACTTTGTATACATGAGTGGTACAGCACTGCAGTGTGTAGCACCATCACCATACTGTATATACATGAAGGACACAGCACTGCAGTGTGTAACACTATCCCCCTGACTTTGTAAATGTGAAAGATGCCACACTGCCATGTGTATTGCTGTCTTGACATAGTGTATAGATGAAGGGTACAGCACTACAGTATGTAGCACCATCACCTCAATGTGCATAACTGAAGGGTACAACACTGCATTGTATAGCACCATGACCACATTGTTTAGATGTAAAGGATACAGCACTGCAGGATGTAGCACCATCACCTCACTGTATATATGTGAGTGGTACAGTACTGCAGTGTGTCACACCATCACCATGCTGTATACTTGTAAAAGGTACAGCACTGCAGTGTGTAGCAACACCTCCTCACTGTGTATACATGAGGGGTACAGCAACTGTTTCTCTGGCTTGTTACTCAGATGTGATACCTTTCTGCATATGTGTGGGTCTATAACATGCATTCTGTTTTCTTTCTGCATTAAAAAGATATGTAATAGGTGGATTGATATTACTAAATTGTCCACAGTTATGTGAGTGTGTGACTGTTTTTGTATGTGTATACGCTGCACATGTGTGTGTGTGTGTGTGTGTGTGTGTGTGTGTGAAGTATGCAATTAAAAAGAAAAAATTGTCACTCTACTCCTATTCCCTAGTTACCTAGTAAACTGTGGAATGCATTGTCTGTTCATTAGATCACTATACAAATTAAATATGACTTGACAGCACAGGCTATAAATCTATATATATATATATATATATATATATATATATATATATATATATATATATATTTAGAGAGAGAGAGAGAGAAGTAAAAATTCAAATATTAAGTGACAAGAGGAATAACACAGCACCAAATATAGGTCACTTGCTGAATCAATAAGAGAAGCAAGCGTAAGCCAGAGATAGCAAAAAACAAAACAGGACTGCGAGCAATAAAATCACTTTTAAACATTGCTGAATCAGTAAAGGTCAGGACAGTTGGAAGACATTAGTTGATAAAATGCTGATTACCTGCAGATATATTTTCATACCAAGTTTGATTTCTTGTTCTACAACATATAGTAAAAGAATCATTAATTTAAAAGCAAATATTCCAAAATTTTAATTTGCAAGATTTTGCATATATAATTTATGCATTTTATTTTTCTCTAAAAAAGATTATATTATTTAATCCAGCATTAATCTGAAGTTAAAATTTTGTATTTATTATAGCCAGGGTGGTATCGCCTAATATTAATTTATTTAGTTAGCCATTCCTTTAACTCATACTTTGATAATTTCCTTTTTCCCTTGTTGGAAGACTCTTGATATGCACCATACATGACAAATACAACATTGAGTTGCTGGGTTGATAATTCTAACCATCCTGTCTCACTTAAGGCAAAACCATTGCATGCTTTTGCAATGTCTGAGATGATCCTGCTATAATTGAACTTGGGCATTTCCTTATAGAATTTGATGAGATTAGTACATTTGAAATCCTTGAATTGTGTGATGTTGGTTTTAGCATGTTTAGTGATTTAGAAGCAGGAGTTAACTAGTTTATGATCCAATTTATTCATCATTGTAGATTCTAGGGAAATGGTAAACAGACAAACTATATTGTGAAGGACTAGGTCAAGCAGATTATGCCTTCTAGTGAGTTTATGAACAATCTTTTGATGAGTGTTTTTGTTTATTAAATATCTCCCAAAATAATGGCAAACTTGTTTATAGGGAGTTCATCAAGTACATGATATTTAGGGGACATACACTATCCCCCGGATTCAATAAACTCTGTGTAGAAATAGTGCTATTCCTACTGGGAGTGAATGGTATCCATGTCTGAATCTCCTTCTCGGCAGTGTATCCTACATATTAATGAAGGCGCACTACTGAGATGGAGCCATGGACACAGATACTGAATGAGTGCTTGGGGGTGTGTTACACTGCCCGCAGATCTGTAACATGCCTCTACACTGTCAATGGGCTGTACAGCACTTTACAAAAGGAAGCAGTGCCTGCAGACACTCAGAACAGCAATATGGCATGAATTTAATACAGGGTGTGTGTGACAGGTACTGTGACACACCCCCTTCATTGTGAAAGTGCCGTATGGCAATTTACAATAAAATAATGTCCTCAGATGCACACCTCTCAATCTCCTTCAGCAACAAGTCTGGAAAAAAACATTCCTAAAAGTGGGATAAAAGCTCAGAAATAGGGGGATGGTTTTTAAATATTGCTCTTACAAACTTAGAAAGTTGATAGAATGACAGGTTTTGTATTAGCATTGATTTTCATGAAGAGTATGTGGCCTGAAAGTGACATGCTTATATGTCATAGATTGATATATATATATATATATAAGTATATATATATATATATAGATATATATATATATATATATATATATATATATATATATATATATAATATATATATATATATATATATATATATGTATATATATATGTGTGTGTGTGTGTCTATACATACATATATATATATATATATATATATATATATATATATATATATATATATATATATATATATATATATGGGTCTACTTTAAAACACCGACGATGAGAACACCGAGACCAGAAGATCGACAACTGAGATGACTAACAGTTTAAAAGCCCGACACTGAGAACACAGAAATGTTAAGGTAAGTGTGCGATAGTGACAGACTTTAGGGTTAGGGGCAGGTTAAATGAGTTAGGGTTAGGGTGTGGGTAAGGTAAGTGTGCGATAGTGACAGACTTTAGGGTTAGGGGCGGGATAAGTGAGTTAGGTTAGGGCGTGAGTTAGGTGAGTGTGCGATAGTGACGGACCTTAGGGTTAGGGTTTGGGTTAAGGTTAGTGCATAGATAGTTGTGTATGCAATGTTTAGTGTAGGTTTGTAAGGTTTTTATTGTGCTTGTGTTGTGTGTGTGTGTTTTTCAGAAAAGGTATTTGTTTTGTTGATTGTCGGGATTGTGGTTTGTCGGGCATGTGAAGTTTTGTGCTTTTAAACTGTCGGTCATCT
This sequence comes from Protopterus annectens, assembly GCF_019279795.1. Classification (NCBI taxonomy): domain Eukaryota; kingdom Metazoa; phylum Chordata; order Ceratodontiformes; family Protopteridae; genus Protopterus; species Protopterus annectens. The sequence goes on along the minus strand of NC_056749.1, from coordinate 828,060,537 downwards.
CAGTTGTTGATCTTCCGGTCTCGGTGTTCTCGTTGTCGGTGTTTTGCGTGTCATTGTTTTAAAGTAGACCTGTATATATATATATATATATATATATATATATATGTATATATATATATATATATATATATATATATATATATATATATATAAAATACTTTTCTTTTTTTTCATTGTATTTGAAGTTTAAGTGTAGCTGAGTGGTTTGCATGCCATGGTGCTTTGCTCTACAGTGCATAAATGTCATGAAAGAGCTATATACAAATGTATAGCTGAAATCTTCACTGGTGAGTTAGCTTAGTGGTTAGAGTGCCAGCTTAAAGTGAAGTACTGCACGATTCAAATACCAAGCCATTCAGCTTTTATATGGGAAAGAATTGTAAATTTATTTTTCATTTTATTTAATGATGTAGTAATTTATATTTGTTAACCAGGGTAGTGTAGCTGGCCCAACATGCAGTGTCAGTGGAGATATGATGTGAAATCCCGTATTTAAACACAAGTATTCCCTTAAAGTACCAGTCACACCCTAAGATAATTTAATCAAAGCACATAGAGGACGTCATGTAAAGTAAAATATATACACTTAATAATACGTCAGTAATGAGTCATTAGTATCCAATTATTAATTTTTTTAATGAAAACTGTTGTTTGCCCTTAGATCAGTTGTGCTAAACACTGCTAAGCCAAGCTAAGCAATGCTTAAACAGGTCTGTCTGAACAATAATTAGCAGTGCTTAGCTGGATTAAGCATTGCTAGGAAGTCCCATTCTAAGCAGTATTCAGCTCAGCTAAGTTGCTTTGAGCATTGCTGAGCATTGCTCAGGATTTTTGAAAATGTTCCAGTGATGACAAAGGGCAGAAATATGGCCTTTTTTAAACCTCACAGTTGGGAATACAGGCAGAACCTGTTTGAGTTTAATCCCTGTAGGAGCTATGGCAGGTACTGGTGAAGGAGCACACTTTCAGGCAGAGGGCTAGGGCATTTTGGAGGTCAGTGTCATGTCTGGGCTCCTTGTAAATAACCATGACATATGACTGCTGCAGGGTCAGTACCAGGGTTTAGAATACAAGGCTGAGGCCTGGGACTGTCTGGCAATTGAGCTCACCAATGCCACTGGCATCCTCCACACTGGTGAACAGGTCCATCACCATTATGATGACCTCAAACAGAGGAAGGGGGCTCTCTTGGCCCAATGAATCCAAGATGATCTGGACCAAAATGCCTCAGAAGTTTGTAAGTATTTGACCAGTTGCTTTATCAAATTGTAGTATGAATGTCTGATAGACAGGTATGCATAATGGTGTGTTTCACCCCACAGCTGCAGAGGAGAAGGCTCAAAACATCAAGGCCCATGCCAGAAGACTGGTGCCGCTGTGCCGACAGTGTGATGAGTACAGATTTATATATATATATATATATATATATATATATATATATATATATATATATATATATATATACACAATCACAAAAGCAGACTGTCTCACCCTTGCATCACAAACTTCAGAAAATACAACAGGATAAGCAGTGTCCATAAAACCAAGGTTCTTCAAGAAATAAATCCAAATCAGCCACTGTACACCACAGAAAACAAATTTATTTAGCGCTTTCGTCTTGGTTAATACTAAGCCTTCATCAGAATGTATAGTTTATATATATATATATATATATATATATATATATATATATATAGTCCAGTAAATAAGAAAGTGTAAGTGTTTACTGGCATTAGGTATAGTGTGTTCTGAGTGTACTGTATAAATGTGTTGTTAGACCAACATTCATATAAGTAACCAAAGCCAGGTAATGTGTAATACCGATGAAGGCAGCAGTAAAGCTACTATTAATGAAAGGAAGCCAATAATGCAGTAAAACTGTATGAGAATGCATCTGTTAATAAGCTATACTGTGCTTGCTATTGTGAAAGTAATAACTGACATACAGCCTTCTTCTACAGGATATGCAGTACAACTGAATGTAGAAGTTAGACACAATAAAGCTTATTCCAAAAAAACTGTTGTATTTAATCTGGTCAATTTTGAAGAAATACAAGTGTACAGGCACTTCACAGCAAATATGGCTATGAGAGCAGTAACTCACTGAGGTTTGTCTGCTAAGCAGCTGTTATGCCAAACTGTAGATGTGTAAAACAAGATACAATGAATATTGGTCTATGTTCTGCACTAAGATCTGAACCTTGAATAGTAATGTGTAATGTTTTATACTGTGTTCCCTGCAGCATTGTCTTGTGTTAACCTTTGCATTTCAGCTCCATGTATTCCTGAATGTAGGCATGCTGATGCAGGCAAGCATGAGACTGTCATACATGGAGACTGCAAATATATGATGTACAAATGCATATGGGTTGGGTATGCCACCCAGCACCCTGCTATGGTCTGTACAGATATTCACATCCACTAGGGGTTAAATGTATACACCTGCATTCAAAGTATCAACACACAGTTCACTATCTATCTATCATGCATGAATCTGTGGCATGTATGTTCAACTGTCATTACAGTACTTTGTGACACTCCACTTATATTCCAAGGTTAGACTGTGTAACCAAGTGAGTTTTAGGCCCATCAGACAGCAGTGCTCTTATAGCCCAGTGTGATAAGAAATAGCTATGTGTTATTAAGTTTTGCACACACAGACCATGGTTTGAATCAAGGGACTGATACGAAGATGTATTTTTAGTTGCACACAAGTAATCTTGAGTATTTGTAGAAACAGTCAGGTAGGGTTAACAGATATTTTCTCCAATGGGCTCACAGGTAAAGAAATGTTTGTATTTGCTGTATGAAGGGTATACTAATAAAGGTTTAACAAATGTTCCAGTGTCCAACCCCATGCTTACAAAGGACAGCAAGATAGCTATATACACCATGCACTCTTCCCGATACATGTCTCACATGTGTCACGCTGTCATGACAAGTGACCACTGTTGTCCATAACCTTGCACACACATATAAATTCAGTAGAAGTATGCCATTAGTACACTCACACAATATTAGTGCAGGGTACAACTTGTTAGTCATATATGTAACCCTGTCATGTACGGTTCCCCTCTGCTCATGTACCTAGAGTTGTCACAGCTTGCTCCATAGCATTCCACGTTGACAGATTAACAGGTATGTACGTGCTACAGCAGCTATAGGCCTCAGGTAGATGTAAAGTGAGGGCAGACCTGTAGAGTATTGATAAGTACTATTGTGAAAAATATAGCCTATACAGTTGCTAATAGACTGTTTTTCTCCCCCCACCTCTTATCTGCCTCAATAATAATTATTCATATGCTACGGGTATGTGGTTCTCAAAACCTAATGTTGGGACTTGTGTTCCATTATTGTTCATATATTTAAATGGTTGCCTATTAAGACACCTTGTACAAATTCCATTGTTGGTGGCCTGTTGCCATAACTGTTTCTGGCATGCTGTTGCAGTAATGACTGTTATTCCATTTATGCATGTGTTCTGTTTGCCATGCACTTTTTCCAATTCTATCATTCTAGGTTTACTGTAACACGCATACATGCTGTTATTAGTAATGTTGAAATGTTTTGTTCAGGATTAACAAATACACTTTGAAATATCTCAACATGTTTGGGTAGGCAGATCCCAGTGGATCCACCTGTCTCACCTCATCTGGCCGCAGCACCAGGTCCCAGCACATCTGGGGCCAAACATGGAGCTGCCTCCACCACTTGTCCTCACCAGCCTTGGGTGGAACTGCATCAGGGAAAGGGGCTCGTCCCTCCTCTGGGAGTTGGTGCTAAGAGGGCATTGTCACCTGACAATAGTTTCCACAGTTGGTGCGTAGGGTCATTCATCATGACTTGGATGTTCGCCTGTGCCAGATAGAGGCCAAACTGGTGCACCTTAAGGGGCAGGCTGGCACTATCATCCAGCCTCTAGCACAGCCACCTTTGGGGCTGTGAAGGGGCAGTGGTGACTGCCCATGTGTGGGGATGTCAGTCCCACTGTTTCCATCTGGGGGGCAAGTGAGCCTCCGATTCCCAAACACCCTCCCTCTCCAAGGTGTTTACCCCCTCATGTATCATACAATGCCCCTGTCTGCTGTCTTGTTTGTTTGCAAAAGCAACCTCTTTTACCCAGCTTACCTCCACAAACTTACCTACAACTCTTCTCCAACATACCACTCTCACCTTAAAAAAGGGGCATCTGCCCCCCCAGAAAAAAATCACATCCCATACATAGCTCTTCGTTTTACCCCCACATACACTGATGTTAATCAAGTTACCCTTTAATTACTCAACAAATGCATGTCGCCCACACCCCTCCCAATAGGGTGTGAGGCTCTTAATTCCAAACTGGCCACATCATGCACAGCTGTTGCTGCACAAGAAATGGACAGCTATGGTCCTTTCCTACACCTGTCCTGCACATCCCTAGCTGCCTTTCATAATGTTTTTCCCACTGCTTGCCCCCATTTCACCACTTTCCTATCACCCATTTTTCTTTTCTTTATTTTGGAATTAGCATGGGTTTAAGCAGGAATAAGAACTGCAAGTGAAGCTAAGGGGACATAAGTACCTCTTGGCATTGTGCTATGTCAAGCAAACTCACACAATCCCACTTAAAACTGCTTAAATCACCCTATCTCATTCAGCCCAGCACCAAATTAACCAGCTCTGGCAGGTCTCAAACCAAGGATCCTATACACTACAGTCACAGCAATGTACCACTATACCATAGGAGCTGCAAGAATTGCTAATTCTTTTGTAAATATAGCATACATTAAGGTTGTTTAACATTAGGGAAAAATGTCATCACTGCCAAGGACCTTCTGAACAACAGTCAGACCAACACACAACATCAAATCAGCTCTAGGGAATTACTGATGCATTTGCAAACATATCATGCACTACAGGGATGTAACTTTAGGGTAAAAAAGACATTGGTGAGAAACATACCTCTCAACTTCTTAGAGCAAGAAATCTGGAGAAAACCACAAATAATGGGTGAACAAAGGCCCCAAAATAGGCACACTTTGTAAATGTTGCTGTTACTAACTTTGAAAGTTAACAGAATAACAGATTTTCCATTAGCATGAATTTTCTGAAGGATATTTAGTCAGAAACTCAAATGAGTTTTCATTATTTTCTGATCTCAAACCTCAATGATTTGCCAGAAAACTGCAATTTTATGAGAAACATACTAAAAATAAGTGACAGAAATCTGGGCATTCTGTGAAAATATGTACAGTTGAGAGGTATGGTGAGAAATTTAGAAGCCAGAACCATTTGCACTGCAGTCAGAGCACCATCCCAGTAAGCCAACTGACCTTTGGAGTACAATGACAGTTTTACAGACATATCCTGATTGGCAGTCACACACTACTCCTATATATACTGGCCCAAAACAGAGTGTACTTGAAATGGCAAGGTTTTAAGGGACATGTCTCAGTCTGCCCTTACAAATATACACAGCTGATAGACCAGCATCAACTGTCGCAGCATGCACAGTCAGATAGAAAAGGATCTATGACACTCACATCTGCCTGTCTCCTTACACAGCCAAGCACACATTCACACAGTACACTGCTACAGAATCTAAAAGTCTGATAACAATGGCCACACATACATACCTCTCAACTGTGCAGATTTCCACAGAATGTCCACAGTTTTGCCTCATAATTTTGGCCCGTTCCTCATACAATGGTGTGGTTTTCTGGCAAATCACTGTGATGATATAAGAAATGATGTTACTAAATAATGATATAAATTTCAGTTTCAAACTTCAAATCCTTCAGAAAATGTATGTCAAAACAAGCCCTGTTACTCTAGAAGTTTTGTAAATTTACTGTCCCTCTTTTTGTACATTTGTCCCCCCATGTTGTTGGGCTTTGTCCAGATTTTTTGTGCTAACAGGTTGAAAGGTATGCATACATAGCATGCAAAACTGTGGACATAGCACATCAATTCAAACAGCGGACAGTATTTCCACCTACCCTCTGTGATGCTGCAGCTCCCATACCTCCATAATGTCCTCCTCACAGGCCAGGAAAAGGGGCAAGGTCCACATGAAGGACTTAATTATAGCACTGTGCTGCTAGCTATGCCATTGGCTAATGGAAAGGCAACACAGCTGTTCTGGATGCAGTTAGTAAGTGGGAGAGACAGACTATCACCTGCTCATGAGCATTACCTACAAAAGGCACACTGCTGCCTATAATAAACAGGTCTGACACTTTTTCCAGAAAGACAGACTGTGAATCTTGACAACAATACTTGTAGATTTCTTCTGACAAAGGAGTACAGCAGTATAAAAGGTATGTCATACAATTAAGCATGTAATTGAATGCGGATGGGGTAATGCAGTCATGGGAAATAGGAATTTAAACAGTGGGTTCCAACAAGACTTCCTGGACTGACATGTTGCTGTTAGTCTGCTGACCAGCAACTATGGCCAACCCTGATGGCTCTGTCTGCAGTGACATAGATCACAGCTCTGGGCCATACCTATCAACTGTCCCTGATTTCCAGCGATGTCCCTGATTTTGACTCCAACATTTAGCTCTGTCCCTCTTAATCCCTCCTAAAACTGGTGACTCTTGGAGGAAAGGAGGTGAATTATACTCAAGAAATAATGGCAGTAAATAAGAGTTATAGATTTCTTTTATTTCACAAAATGTATAGTAATAAACATTATTTTATTCTGCAGATGTCTCAAGTTAATAGCATTAATATTTTAAAATGTTCCTCATTGCCCCTGATTTGTTCTGGGTTTATCCCTGATTCTTTTGAAATATGTCCATGATTAATTGACAGCTATGGCCCCTGAGTCACCCCAGCAATGGTCAGCTCACATATGAGTACTACTGGATTGTCAGTTGTACAATACTGACCGTGACACTGGCAGCCCAGCTACCTGGAATGTTGTAAATATTCATATGTCATTTGTGAATTTGCTATGATGATATGTTGTCTTACAAATGAAAGAGACCTATATATGTTATGTGGATATTAAACAACCGGTGCAGAAGTGTGTGGTGAACTGTATGTTATGTACTGAGCTCATACCTCTCAACTGTCCAGAGATTTGCAGACTGACCACATGTTTGCCTCATATTTGTAGTCATTTTCTCATACATTTGTGTTTTGTCTGGCAAATCACTGGCAAATCCTTAAAGACTGAAATCATAAAATAATAACACACATTTGAATGTCAGATGTCATATCCTGCAGAGTATTCCTGTGAATGCAAAATCTGGTATTCTAGCAAGTGTCTAAGTGTGTAAGAGCAATATTTATAAAGTGTCACTATTTTTGGGTCTTTGCCACCCCCTTTATTAGTGCTTTTGTCCAGATGTCTTGCTCTAAGAGGTTGAAAGGTATGACTAAGCTTCAAGAGTGTAAACAGAGTGGGCCGTACTGCCAAAGAACAGAAGTGTATACAAGTATTACCTCTGCAAAATGTATGTATTACTAGTAGAAGCTGGAAGCCTCAAACATACAGAAATAAGTTGCAAAACTTCAAGTAAATAAGCTGAACTTGTTATACAAATGTGTTATCTCAGTTTCAGTGCAGCAAGCAGACGTAAATGTCTATAGCTACAGGTGTTTGTATTGTCGTGAAACATAAATATTTACTAGGTTGAAAATGTAAACATCAGACAGATATATACCCCTGACACTGAGAAGTATGTTAGTTGCTGTTAGCCTGTGAAATTAAGGCAGGTGACAAACACTGATGTAATCTGGGCTAACCCAGCATTAATGTGGATTATTACTTTCAGACCTGTCTCAAATAATGACCTTTGCATGTTGTTATGTGTCTTTGTATCTGACAACATCCACTCATCTGTATTTGCCAAGCTAATAGTAAGGAACTAGGCAAATGTAAAATTGTTTGTATAGATGGGAATATAGTATATCTGTCTGATGTTTGTGTGGTCTGCATTGCTCTGTGCATCACTCATCTCTGCATGTAATTTTGAGTTGAAGCTCTTTATTTAAGCTTTGATGACTTCTATTTTGTATGTTATTCTAGTATTATATTGTTTAGTTTACGTATTCTGTTTCTGTTGGAATTTTAAGAGTTCTTGGCTAGGGTCAGTTAAAAAAGTTACCAACAGATCATTTGCAAACTGTGAATAGCATAAGTTAATTAGTGGGAGGAACTGAGAGATAGCATTGCTCTTTTATTTAGAAATATCTGTAGTTAGCTGAAGTGTTTGTGTGGTCCACATTGCTCTGAGTATCAGTCATGTCTGCATTTAATGTCGATTTGAAGCTCTTTAAGTTAAGCTTTGAGGACTTCTATTTTGTATCTTATTCTAGTATTACATTTGTTTTGTTTTAGGTTTTCCATTCTGTTGGAGATTTTAAGAGTCCCCCCTTGTTGTGTTCTTATGTTTGTTAGCTTTTGAGTTTCCCTCCCCTACTATAAATCTCAATTTGGACACTCCTCCCAGTCCCAGCTCATCAGCTTATCCTACCCAGTAGACAGAGATCATTTTGGAGGCCCACCCCCCTTAGTTTCTCAACCTGAAATTATCATCTTTTATCCCTTCCCACTTAACCTAAAAACAAAGAACATTTTACTGTATTTGTGTTTCTTCCTCCTTTATTACTTTAATTCGCTTTTGCTGCCTGTTCTTAAAATGACTCAATTGTACTTATTCACTGCATTTATTACTGCTTGTTAGTATCCTGATTTAAATGTAACTGGTATTGTAAGCCTTTTGGTTTAAGCACATGGGCTTCAGGCCAGTTGTTTTACATTAAGAAAGTTTCTGGTCTGCACTCTTGTGGCAGGAGAGGTAGCTTACATCCTTCTAAGATGTGAGTTGCTGGTTGAAGGCTTAGTGTCTGTTATTCTAATATTGTCTTAGTTTTGGTTGAAGCACTTGGGCTTCGGGCCAGTTATTTTAGATTAAGAAGGTTTGTGGTCTGCACTGTTGTGGGAGGAGAGGGTAGATTATGGTAGATTATGCCCTTCTGCTGGTTAAAGGCTTATTGTGGCTGCTTATTTGAACTGTTTCTTTCTGACGTTGATACGCCTTGTTTGCTGTAGCATAGACTAGATCCTGACCTGCTGAATCCAACTTTGTTTGTATAACTTGAGCACTAATCCAGACCATCTTTCTTTTTTGGAGAGGGTTCCCCAGCACCTTAGTGGCAGGAATGTGACTTTAGAAGTTGTACTAATGAAAACTGTTGGAACAGGGCTCAGTTTTGAGCTTTAGTATTTGTTAATCAGTTAATCTATTTAAATCTGTTTGCACTTGTTTGCTACCATTATATTTAAGTGAGTATCTGTTCACTTGTGTTAAATTGACCTAAGCAGACTTTAAATATCTTTAGCATAGTCTGGTTACAGGTTTTGCTGCATTCACATCTGTTTGTGTGATTCCTGTTTTTCCTGCTATGCCATGTTGTGTTGGCTAGGGTCTGCCTGCACTTACTGGGAATAAGTGAATTGGTTTACACTGGTCTGGCATAGGGTGTTGAGCTAAGAGCTCAGGGCCAAGGGTTGATTGAATAGTCTCAATAGTCCTATTTTGCCTTCATTTTGTGGTATTTAAACCCATCATGTGTGTGGGTTTGTGCTTGTGTGCTGTTTTAACTCTTTGTAAGGTATCTCAGTTGCATTTTCTTCCCTTACCAGCACTCCTGAGTGAGTAAAGTCCCTGTCTGCAGCTACTGTATTGATTTTATCCAGCCATACTCACACCTAACGGTAGTATCCTCAGATAGTACCCACTCTACTATCCCTGACCTCTCTTCCAGAGATTCTGATAACCATGGACGGACAATTTCCTGTACTTTCACCTGTTAGTTTGGCTGATATGGGTATCCTGAGACAGTGTAGCAACTGCCTTATGTACACAGACAACCCTCTACTACTACCACCTGGGAACACAATATGTGAGAGATGCAATCACATTAAGAACCTAGAATCCTTGCTGTCTTGGTCACAAGCCAGTACATGATTGACAGACCCAAATGCTTTGCCACAGATGGCTTTCATCCATCTCCCCTGGGCTTTAGGCTTCTGGCAAAGACACTTGCATCCCCCATAGTGCTTTCTTTAGGCAAAGTCATGAGCACACAATTAACAGCATGAAAGCTTATTATAAATGAAATTTAAAGGTCATGCTGCTAAATCTTAGGAGTCTTAGCATGAAACTGCACTCATTGCAAGCAGTCCTTGCCCTGGAGGATGCTGACATTTGTGCAGTCACTGTAACCTGCTTTAAAGCTGTGGAGAGCATCCTAACCTTTCCAGGTTACTCGTCCTACCAATTGTTTGTACCCCAAATGGAGGGCTACAAAGCCAAAGGAGATGGAGTTTCATATTTATCATAGACATGCACACCTCCAGGCTGGTCAAATGGTATGATGCACAGGAGACACTCCAAGTGCAGTTAACTGTTGACAAAACACCTATTCAAATCTTAGCTAGTTACAGACCTCCAACCATGACTCAGGACACCCAACTCCACCTATCTGGACTTACTTGAATCCATCAAGATTCAAATCTCTACCCTGATCTTGGATGACTTTAACTAACCAACCAGAGAGTTCAAGACCTATTCTACGCAAACATGAATGCACAGAGATTACTTGGCTTTGTCAATGCCAATGCATTGGATCAGCTGGTCAAACACCCGTATGACAGGTGGAAATATCCTGTACCTGGTCCTAAGCAACATGAATAGCCACTGTAGCACTCCTACAGTGTTATCCTCCTTGGTAATATCTGAATATAAAGCAATCACTGTTGAATTCACCATCTCCCCTGCCCCCCCATCAGGGTTAAATGAAAACACTTTTCCAAAGCGGACTACTATCTCCTCAGAGCAGGTATAAGCGACCTCACAGCCACCGTCCCTTCGGTTGGAATTAGCAGTAATGTTCAAGCCTACAACAAAACACTATATGATCACCTACATAGCTGCATGGACTCAGCAATACCTGACAGGACCAAATCATCACCCTCAAAGAAGAGTAAATCTGTCTGGTGGATAGCAGCAATAAAAAACTCTATAATAGAAGGAAATATTTGCTGTCCAGGGCCAAGATGGAGTAGGTGCCAAGTTGTAAGCAATCTCTCCTTTATCTGAACATGCAAATAAGGTGACTGGTGAATTGCTCTAAGGCAAACTTTTAAGTCAAAATTGGCCACATCCACCAAGGACAATCACAAGGCCTTCTTCACATATGTCTGCAATCTCAGAGGCAGCACCCAAATCTGCACTTAACTGGTAGTCAATACCACCACATACACATATACCACAGGTATAGCCAACCTGCTGGCAGACAGGTTCAGTGAAAACCTCACCCCCCCTGCCCCCATCAGTAAACCAGGACATCCCCACACCTGCCCCATCCCCTCATCATCATGGAGCAGGTCCTTAATGCCCTCTCAAAGGCAAACAATAAAGTCTCCATGTCACCTGATAACATCACTGGCTATATCCTATATGAACTTAGGCATGAGCTCTCAACTCCATTAGACACCCTATTCAACCAAAGCCTGAGCACCAGCTTCATCCCAGCTGAACGAAGGACAGCCACTGTCATCCCTCTACACAAAGGTAGAGTGTCCGCTGACCCAGGCAATTATAGGCCCATCAGCCTAACTAGCCTGATCTGCAAGGCCATGGAATGCATTATCATGGACCTTATAAATAGGGACATTGGCAACCTCCAAATGTTTGACCCCACACAATTTAGTATTGGCAAAGGGAGATCAGGTCTGCTAAACTTGATTGACTACTTCAAAACAGTCACCAAAGCCATGGACGAGGGGAAGACGGTGAACACTGCCTACCCTGACATAGCCTAAGCCTTTGACACTATTCCCCCCTCGGCCATAATACATAAACCTTCCCAGCTAGGCATCAACCTGTATGTTACCAGATGGGTAACTAAATGGCTCACTGATAGAACTCACTCAGTCAAAGTAGGAGAAGCCACCCCTAGTAGTAGACCTGCAATGAGCGGTACCCCATGGATCGGTCTTGGGGACTCTACTGTTTGGCATATACTTTCCTGAGGTGCAAGCCAAAACCAGTAGTCTGTGGCTGACCATGTTTGCAGATGATTGCAAGCTGGGCACTGTCGTACATTCCCCTAGTGATGTGAACATTTTCCAGGAGGCCGATACCCAAACTAATGACTGGTGCCAGAAGCATGGCCTCAAAATGAATGCCAAGAAATGCATCATTATCCCCTTTGAGAAAAATGTCATTCTTATTAATTATGGCAGTAATAACAATGTACTAAGCATGCAATCATTCATAAGGGACTTGGGCACCCAGGTTGATAGCAACTTGACATTTGACCACCAAGTTGCCTCTATTGTACGGAAGGCTTTCTACTTGGCCCACCTCATAAATAAGGGTATGTCATCCAGGAACAAGGAGATCATAGCATACCTGTACTCCTCCTGTATCAGACTCATTATTGAGTACAGTGCCCCCTTTGGCATGTACCTTGCCAAGCACATGCAGCAGTTGCAGAGGCCAGAGAGGTTCCTGACCAGGAAAATCCAGGGTCTCAAACATGTATTCTATACAGATAGGCTAAAAGCCCTGTCTATCTACTCAGTCTCATACAGACTGATTATAGGTGACCTGTGTCTGCCATACAAGGCCATTTCTGACCCAGCCTTGATGGAGTTGCTGCATATCTGTAAGTCAAACTCCACTCATGCAACCCACATGCAAGGCCTTAACCTGGTCTGTGACATGAATAGTACTTGTTGGCAGGATAGATTTGTGTCACAAAGACTCCACCATATGTGGAATACACTCCCTCACCATGTCTAGCAGAATACCTCTCTAGCCCTCTTTAAGAGGAACCTGGATGACTGCATGGGAAACAGAAAATACACCCCTGTGATCCCACCTGTGTTCCAGCTGGATGGGGGAAACAGGTGCTGACTTTGAAGGAACATGGGCAAAAATCCTGTCTAGGCTTATAAGGGCCTCCGGGCCAATAGCCTAGTATCATCCCATGAGCCTATGAACCTATTACTTTAGATGTTTGCTGTATTTATTTCATACTGTCCTGCAATGTTGTCTTACATTATTCCCTGTGAGTCTGAACTGTGTAGTTATTGTACTAATTGAGTATTGTGTTGTTCCTTTATTAGTTATTAAATATCGCTAAACCTTGTCATTGTGTCTGGTCTGTATAGCACTAGGTAAGCTCTTAAAGTACTTGCATATGTATTTGATGACACTTTATAGCCCACTCTAATAGCCTTGGTCTTGGTCACACTTACCATTTTGCTAATAGGCACATCACACCGTAGGATTTGCCACCCTTTGGTGAGGGCCTTACATTAGCTGGTAAAAAGCTGGATTGTGGCAGTCAGAACTACCTTAAAGTCTGTGCAGAATGGCCCATAGCTAGTAAACCTGTGCCAGCCTTTTCCAGGAGTGTGTGTGTGTGTGTGTGTGTGTGTGTGTGTGTGTGTGTGTGTGTGTGTGTGTGTGTGTGTGTGTGTGTGTGTGTGTGAGTGTGTGTGTGCATGTGTGATTCATAAATCCAATCTCAAAGTGTGTGTGTTAGCTACTTGGGCAGGGACCAGAAGTACTGGTTGGACAGAGAGGGTAACAGATGTTTTGGCTTGACCACTCTGCTGAGATGTTAACCATATAGCTATTTGCACTTGTTTGCTACCGTTATATTTAAGTGAGTATCTGTTCACTTGTGTTAAATCGACCTAAACTGACTTTAAATATCTTTAGCATAGTCTGGTTACAGGTTTTGCTGCATTCACATCTGTGCCAGTTGTGAGTATTACAGCATGCATTGCCCTCCTGATCCTGATGTTTCATGTTTCCTCCCAGGGTGTGTGTGTGTGTGTGTGTGTGTGTGTGTGTGTGTGTGTGTGTTAACAGAGTGGAGCATGACTTGCACTCATGCAGCAGTTCCAGCAATATGGAGTATGTGATTGCCTGGCATACCAGAGTGAGGTCACTCCTAAAGAGTATGCACAACATAGCTGTGCCAGTTGTGAGTGTTATTGGGGATCCAGAGAGAGAGAGTGAGAAATCAGCCCCAGACTGACTGTGATCTCTGTATTCTCTGAAGGGTACTTGTACTTTACTGTGCATGTACTTGTCCTTCTCCCATTGTGTACATTGCTCACTGGAGGTAGTGGTGAGGATTGAGGCTCCCTGATGACTTGCCCAGTGCAGGGACATCACACTGACAGAACATACTGGTGGATACAGCTGGCATATCACATCATGTACCCCCATTGAGTCCATCTCAGACTGCCAATGTCATACAGGATTATTTCACAGCTTGTCCAGTACTTTGGCTAGGCGAGTGTGTACTCCACACCTGTATATGATTGTCTGACACCTTTGGCTAGCATACCTGGTGAGCCCCTGCAGCAGAACTTCAGGTTATAGGTACTAGTAGTGGGGGGATGCTGGCTCTGGCTCAACAACAGTGCATACATGCTGAGCATACAACATAAGGGAATGGATACAGTAGCTATTCATCTGGCATGTTGCAAACATATTTCCCAAACTCTGTGGACAACCATCATGTACTGTCTAACTGGTGTCCGGAAATACACATTTGTCTGCTGGGGGGTGGGGGTCTACATCTATCAGGCACATGTACACATTCCACAAACATCTGGGTACTGCAGATATCAGACACCTATCAGGAGGTCACCCTACAACACATATGCACTGCTCTCAGTTATTGTGTACCTCAGATGTTCCAGGAATGTCCACATGCACCTGTAAGAGCAATCACCTATTTGTAGGATGTAAGCTGGATGATATGGTACTGTAATGCTGGCCATAGGGGACATCCAGCAGTCGATGGCAGTGATGCGTATGAACACATAACAACACAGTCTGTCACAGCAATCAGGCCATTTATGGTATTCCTGGTACGAGATGAGGTTACTAGGCAATGGGCCCTGAGCAGCCATATTCCTAGGCCACATGTTAGCCCATGTGTATACAAAGCAGCTGCTGATGTTCCCATCCAACAGGGACACAGGTGGTATCCAAGGGCGTATGTGCTGTTAACCATACAGTTGACCAGGTTACAGCTGCAAAGGTGTATGTAGCTACCCTGCCTAATGTGGTCACAGTGCCGTTCTACCACAGGGTGATTGTGTGGGACCCATATCCAAGCTGCCAACAAGGCTAGTCCAAGTCACTGACCAGGTGGAGGGTGTGTGTGTGTGTGTGTGTGTGTGTGTGTGTGTGTGTGTGTGTGTGTGTGCGCGCACATGTGTGTGTATGTGTGTGTGAGTGTGTGTGTGTGTGTGTGTGTGTGTGTGTGTGTGTGTGTGTGTGTGTGTGTGTGTGTGTGTGTGTGTTAACAGAGTGGAGCATGACTTGTACTCATGCAGCAGTCCCAGCAATATGAAGTCTGTGATTGCCTGGCATACCAGAGTGAGGTCACTCCTAAATAGTATGCACAACATAGCTGTGCCAGTTGTGAGTGTTATTGGGGATCCGGAGAGAGAGAGAGTGAGAAACCAGCCCCAGACTGACTGTGATCTCTGTATTCTCTGAAGGGTACTTGTACTTTACTGTGCATGTACATGTCATTCTCCCATTGTGTACATTGCTCACTGGAGGTAGTGGTGAGGATTGAGGCTCCCTGATGACTTGCCCAGTGCAAGGGCATCACACTGACAGAACATACTGGTGGATACAGCTGGCATATCACATCATGTACCCCCATTGAGCCCATCTCAGTCTGCCAATGTAATACAGGATTATTTCACAGATTGTCCAGTATATTTAGCTAGGTGAGTGTGTACCCCACACCTGTATCTTATTGTCTGACACCTTTGGCTTGCATACCTGGTGAGCCCCTGCAGCAGGACTTCAGGTTATAGGTGCAAGTAGTGGGAGGATGCTGGCTTTGGCTCAACAACAGTGCATACATACATACTGAGCATGCAACATAAGAGAATGGATACATTAGCTATTCATGTACCATTACTGTGTCCCCAGAGGTCTGGCATGTCGCAAACACATTCCCCAAACTCTGTGGACAACCATCATGTATTGTCCAACTGGTGTCCAGAAATACACATTTGTCTGCTAGGGGGGGGGGGTCTACATCTATCAGGCACATGTACACATTCCACAAACATCTGGGTACTGCAGATGTTAGACACCTATCAGGAGATCACCCTAAAACACATATGCACTGCTCTCAGTTATTGTGTACATCAGATGTTCCAGGAATGTCCACATGCACCTGTATGAGCACTCACCTATTTGTAGGATGTAAGCTGGATGACATGGTACTGTAATGCTGGCCATAGCGGACACCCAGCTGTTGATGGCAGTGATGTGTATGAACACATAACAACACAGTCTGCCACAGCAGTCAGGCCATTTATGGTATTCCTGGTACCAGACGAGGTTACTAGGCTATGGGCCCTGAGCAGCCATATCCCTAGGCCACATGTTAGGCCATGTGTATACAAAGCAGCTGCTGATGTTCCCATCCAACAGGGACACAGGTTGTATCCAAGGACGTATGTGCTGTTAACCATACAGTTGACCATGTTACGCCTGCAAAGGTGTATGTAGCTACCCTGCCTAATGTGGACACAGTGCCCATTCTACCACAGGGTGATTGTGTGGGACCCATATCCAAGCCGCCAACAAGGCCAGTCCAGGTCACTGACCAGGTGGAGGGTGTGTGTGTGTGTGTGTGTGTGTGTGTGTGTGTGTGTGTGTGTGTGTGTGTGTGTGTGTGTGTGTGTGTGCGTGTGTTAACAGAGTGGAGCATGACTTGTACTCATGCAGCAGTCCTAGCAATATGGAGTCTGTGATTGCCTGGCATACCAGAGTGAGGTCACTCATAAAGAGTACGTATGACACCAGGTAGAGGGTTGGCCTTATAGCCTATAGGTGTACGGTACATGTTTGAGAGCCTGGTATTCCCTATTCCCTTGTAGCGAACCACTGTGATGTTCCCAGCTGCTGCATGTGCTGTCTGATGTGAAAGACGAATGGAGTATTATCCACATTAATTGTCCTCATGGGGGGAACATGAAACATCAGGATCAGGTGAGCAATGCATGCTGTAATGCCAGTATGGTGACAATACCCACACACATACTATGCTGATAGATGGCAGGGGTATGATGTGGGTGTTAGCGGTGGATAGTGCTAGCAAAAGTGAATGTGCAGGATCTGTACATAATGGTAGCCAATGTATGCAGTCATGTGATGTGTTTCCCTGTTCATGTCTTTCAGGTGGGATGTACCAGAGATGCCAACCAGCACTCTCAGAGGCCAAGACTGCGGCTATCGTCAATTAAGTCTGACTCCATGACAGGGTACCTTTGGGGAAGAGCCGGCAAAACATGCAGGAATACACTGCCCTGTGGGTGGAAATGGTAGTGACTGTGAACAATCTGGAACAACACGGCCGTACCTATGAACAGGTTCAACACCATGCCACTGACCTCATTCAAATGCACGGCAAAAAGCTGCAGCTGTGGCCAGGGACCATGCTGACATAGGTGGATGGCCTTCTACACAAGCACCACTGACAGCCATGGAGGAGTTTCTCGCCAACTTTGGTGCAGCCACCGCATCCCAGGAAAGTATCACTGCATATGTCATGGAGGTGGGGTGGCAAAGAATCAACAGCCAAGGACCATTTAGCTAAGGTCTCAGTGGACATCAATTCAATACTGTAGAATTCATAGTGGCAGCCTTTGCATATCTGGATGCATATGTCAGATCAGACTGCATTTATGGGTGGGGTTTTGTAATGCACACAAGTGCACAGCTATTGGGTAGCATCACAGCTTGTAGTCTACATGCTCAGAAATGCACATATTATCCTATACCAATGCCATGTGTGTGTGCTGACAATACCTCTCCCCCCACAACTACCTAGGTCTCTCTGCTGTGGCTGGGGAACAGCTACTTGAAACTGGTGAATGTGGAACTGTCTTGTTGTGGCTGACTAATACCCCAGGCATGTTAATGGCAGCCAGTTTTCCATGCACACAACTGTTATGCTAAGCCATATTGCAATATGTGCATGTTCACTTGTGGTGGGGTTAACTGTGGTGCATCACATTGGTCATCACAGGAGCCTATTCGCAGGTGCTGTAACATACTGGCACATACATTTGTTTAGGTGTAGCCACCAATGCTATACAGAGGTACATTAGTATTGTGTACATGGGTGCACTGTGTGTTAGATGAAGGTGCATCTCATACTCTCACTCCTCACATATCTCACAGATGTGTAGTAGTAGCAACATTAACTGAACTAGCTGCACTGCATGTTGTTGAGGGCCTGTGCACAGCGTGTCTATTGTGGTCTGATTGTGTGTCATGCATGTTGTCATTCAGAAAGTGTGGTCTGAATAATGCCTTTGTACCACCTCACCTGTGTGTGTGTGTGTGTGTGTGTGTGTGTGTGTGTGTGTGCGTGTGTGTGTGCATGTGTGTGTGTTGGTACATGCGGATCAGAAAACAGTAAAGTGCAGGTAGTAATTTACATTTGTTGCCTTTGCCTCACAGGTGAATATGGGGGTTGGTGTCTCTCCCCCTCACAACCTGATGTCAGTGATGCACTGGACTCCGATGATGATGGTGGTCATAGTGAGGCACAGGTGGGGTTTCTGGGGGCTGAATCTGTACCATTGATTGAATCCCCCTTCCAGCCACAATGTCCCCACACACAGTCAGTATGCCCCCACATACCCAGTCCCCAGCTGCCACAGATATTGGACAGTCGGAGGGTGGTGGTGGCATCAAACATGCTAGTGTGGTGACTATGGCATCTGTGACTATAGACACTGAGCATAGCCAGAGAGCTGGCAAGGTCCCACACAGGCAGATTGACAGAGGTGCTTGTAGAAGGACTGCTGCCCATCCAGCCCCTGTCAGAGGTTTCACAACAGGTGTCACCTGACACATGTTTCGGTCCATCATGGAGGCACAGGCATGTTCTGAATGGTACACCAGACATGTGCTCAGGGTAGTGGATGCAACACTTCCTGCCATGAGTGACAACCTCCACAGCATTGGTGATGCTGTATATCATTTTGCTGATATTGTGGAAAGATGGTGGGGTGAGACATTGTCAGTGCTCAACCGTGCAATATCTGTGCTTGAGCATGTGGTGAGACTACAGCATCAGACACATGTACATAGGTCAGCAATAACATCAGCTGAGACTCCACATAGCCATGCACAGTCACACTCCCATAGTGGCAGTACCACCAGCAATACCAAATGGAGAGTGCTGTCCACACCACAACATAGCAGGCCATGGGCTCGTGGTCCTGGCTGGTAGTACCACATCTGGCCATGGGCCTGGTGGTGCCAGTGACACTCCTGTTAAAACCAGTTTCCATGTCCATGGCCAGAGATGGTGAACTGTACATCCTGTCATGTATGGTCCACGGCTGTTCAACATACCCCTGTGTAGGGCTAGCACATGTCTTGACTGTGTGCATACACACACTCACACATCACTATCACAGGCAGGTCACCAGCAGACACACACAGCTCCTCTCCTTGGCCCAACTGAACACCAACCCTTCACAGACACACACATACACACACACACACACACACACACACACACACACACACACACACACACACAATGTCGACTGTATGGCACAACCTAGGCCTTTGACAATCCCACACCACACCCTGTGCATGTGATGATACCTGTGCCCACATCCCTGTTATCTATACCATCGATGCAGGGACATGCTAATATGGGTCTGATGCACAGAGTGAATATAGTACAGTATAGTAAAGTTATGCTGTGTAAGATGCTGTCTGCTGGCAATTGTCATGGGTACACATCAAAGTGTATATACCTTGTTGCCATGATACATTATTGCAGTTAGTACTGCTGACTGAATGCTATCTCACATACCTTATTCTGTTTCTGTTCCAGTTGTCTGTGTTTGTACAGCTGATGGAGCTGCTGACACAACTGAAGCTGAATATGGCGCAGTGTAAAGACAGTGACATTTAAATCACCAAGGTATGGCTGTATATGTACATGTTTACTGAGGTGTGTATGCATGCAAAAGTGTGTGTGAGGGACAATGGGGGCAGACAGCGTGACCTTACATGCATACCCCTTGACACAGTCAGCTAGCCTTCATACATGTCATCTGGATGTTTTATAGAACCACAGGTTCATAAATACAGAGGAGGTTACTAGAGTACTGGCCCTGGGTCCCCCGCAAACCCAGCCATTACTTTATCTCTAACCGAATCATCCATCAGCATCTGTTGCCCCTGCCGTTGCTGGACACAGGTTGAACATCAGGGACAGATGTGTTTTCCTATGCACTCAGTCTTGATGCATTTGATGAGGATATGCATAATACTGTGTTTGACATGCTTGGGGAGTGCAGTCCTGACACAGGGTAGCCTCTGGTAGCCAAACCTGACTCTCCAGCATGTGTTTTTGCTATCTAGAGTCAGGCCTCTCATGCCGGTAATGCACACAGAGTTATACTCTCATACATGGTGCAGCTGTTGAAGGTCTGAGCACAACATTGCCATCTTGCCATGCCACAGACACCTGTGGTCAACCTGAACAGTAACCAGTGGGCTGGTACTGATTACAGGCTGTCTGTGTGGAACAGGTGTTGAGGGCCATGGCTGATCTTTGTGGGTGTTAACATAGCCTTTACAGATTCTGCAGATGTCTGCATAGGTGCATAGCAGACTGGTCATGTTGCTAATGTAATGTTTTACTGATTGAGGACTATTCAGAGGTAATTTCCATCTTTTGTCTAGATACAGTCCCTTTACCTATGTGGTGAACCACATACACACAATTCCTGACCACTGCCACTACTTGTTACCTGAATGCAACATTGTTGCCATCCTGAGTACCTAGGTCTGCCATTGCAGTCTGTTTCTGGGATTGGTACTGATATAGGAAACACTGGGGGCATGTCTTTGCCATATGGCATGCTGACACTTTTGTCTGCATTCAGCTTGAGGCCAGGACCTTGACACCATTCCATACCCACTGTATGGCCCATTGCAATGTGTTAACAGCAGTTTGTGGCAAAATAACAGACTGCAAAATACTTACTGATGATACAGCCTTAGGCTGTACCTACATATGTGGGTGGTGGCGATTAGCATTCTTGCCTATATACATGTGGGTTATTGGGGGCAACAGATAGTCACAAGACCTTCACATGTCCACATATTGCACACACATAGGTGACACATATTGTGCTTGCCATCTTATCAAACTTGTACTGTGGGGCACGGCTTGTAGTAACATGGCAGTTGGCAGGCATACCATATCCACAGCAAGTGCAACACACAGGACTTCCTTTGGTTTACTACTATGACACCATCTTTGTGTGACAATAACTTAGCGTACGCTATTTGTCATAACAGTAAGTTGTTTCTGATGTGCAATATATGCTCAATGTAATCAGTAGACAACTGTATGAAATGTTTGTTGTCCTACATTCTCGGGACCTCTTTATTGTTTCAGTTGTCACAGGTCATATCTTGCCAAACATGGACTGCAACCTGCATGGTGGTACAGATGGTGGACTTACCTGTGACCTCTGCATGTCTGCAGATTGTCCTGATGTTTGACACATATTTTCTGTCTGTCATAACATTTTGTTTTTCTGGTAAACTGTTGTAAAATCATGACAGACTTAACACTGCAGATTAATGACAGATATTGTCATGTAACAATGCATACCCTTTGGAAAGTGCATTCAAATGCACAACCTGTCCTGGTATCTACTTTCCATGTGTGTAACAGCAATATGTGAAGCTTGTGCTCAGTGATTTTTCTTTGCCCCAGTTTTCCATATGGCTTTAACCAGATGTCTTTCTGTGAGGGTTTGAAAGGTATGCTGGTGACCGTAACAAAGTCAGATTGCTGCAAATGGATACACACACACACACACACACACACACACACACACACACACACACACACACACACACACACACACACACACATACATACACACTTATAACCTGCCCTTTCTGATAGCAGGACCTCTACCTGCCTAGTTTTACAAATGATACTGCTATATACATAACACAAGCACCACACAGCTACTATAGTGTTGCAGTGTCTGCCACTACTATTCAAGTAGGTGACAATTGCAGGGGCTTTTAGGATTGCCAATGGTGGGTTCACAGGCCCTCAACATGGTAGAGCCACCTGGAACACACACACACACTGCTGCTTGGGGACATGCACACAGAGTTGACACTTTTCCTATTAGATAACCTACCTATCTAGTTGTGTAGAATACAGACTGACATGACTATTGTATGCACCACAGTGCCTTTGTGTTAGGAAATGTGTAACTGTGCTTGTAAGGAGGATGACATCTATATGGGCTGTGAGTATGTTGGCAATGGAGGAGTTAACAGGGTGGAACAGTCACGCAAAATGGTATAACCATCGCATACACACAGGCAAGACAGACATAGGGGATATGCATACAGAAGCACATACACTCACACAGTTGGCAATAGTCAGATTACAACCCCTACCTATCTACTTGTATGTACTATAGTGCTACATACATACTGCATGTGCCACAGAGATTATATGCCAGGGACATAAGTCATAACCTCCTACACTAATTAGTCTTGGGAATACCTTCATGGATGGTGGGATAAACCACTCAAAATAGTGACAGTTCTCACATATTGCTCTTACAAACCTGGACAAGTGATAGAGTAACAGACTTTGCATCAATATGATGTTTCAGACAGATATGACATCTGAAGCTGACATGTGTGTAACTATGGCAGCTGTCATGTATTTGCAAATGATTTGTCATAAAACCCCATTGTTGAGAGACATGAACTACCTATATGTTGCAAACATCTGGACATTCTGCATACATCTGTACAGATGAGTGGTGTAGCCTTTAGAGTTTAACATGGTGCATGTAAGAAGGATGACAGCAACAGGCCCTTTAAACTAATGCCATGGGGAGGGGGTCAACACACCTTAAAATGGTATAACCAACCCACACAACAGCCACAGGGGATATGCTTCACACACACACACACACACACACACACACACACACACACACACACACACACACACACACAAACACATATACAGTTGTCTGTATTGAGATGAAATCCCCCCTACTTGTATATGCTATAGTGCTGCCTACGTATTGCATGCACCACGGAGCTTATATGCCAAGAAAATGTCCAACAGTGGATCTAAGGTTGGACATGGTCAAGTCCTGTAAAGTAATGCAATGGGTGGGGGCACCAGGGTGGAACAGGCCTCAAAATGGTATAACCAACCCACACATAGGATATGGGTTTTACACACACAAACAGTTGGCAGCAATGAGATTAGAACCCGTACCTATCTAGTGATTTGCACTATAGTGCTATGTCATTATCGCACGTGCCATGGATTTTTTTGTGCTGACCAGTGTTCAAAGGCACTTCTAAGTTGAATGACATCAACAGGCCTTGTAAAGTAGTGCAATGGGGGGCACCAGGGAGGAACAGGCCTCAAAGTGTTGTAACAAACACATATTCACAGAGAATATGGGTGTCACACACACACACACACACACACACACACACACACACACACACACACACACACACACACAAAGAGTCACACACAGTTACCAGTGCTGAGATTAGAACCCTTACCTATCTTGTTATTTGTACTGTAGTGCTATGTCATTACTGTATGCTCCACAGAGTTTATAGGGCTGAGCAGTGTCCAACAGTACTTCCAAGGTGGATGACATCAGCAAGTCTTGTAAACTAAGGTAGTTTTGAATTTTACTGGGTGGAAAAGGCCTCATAATACTTTAATCTAACAAAACAAACATAGTTGCCAGTGCTGGGATTAGAACCCCTACCTATCTAATTATTTGTATTACAATACTAAGTTATCACATGCACCATGGATCTTATAAGTTTAAAGAGTGTCCAAGTGTACTTCTAAGGTGAATGACATCAGCAGGCCTTGTAAAGTAGGACAATAGGAAGTGTACTGAGTTGGAAAGGCCTCAAAATACTTTAACCTACAAACACACACACACACACACACACACACACACACACACACACACACACACACACACACACACTGCAAGTGAGGTGAGATTACAACTCCTACCTTACTACTATTACACAATGGAAGTCACCTTCATACTGGCACATGCCAGTGATTGTGATCAGTGTGCAACTGTCTGCATGAGGACATCACTCTATGCCTTTCAGGGTGTCTCTGTCTCTCTATGCCTTGCTCTCTGCCTGTCTGTCTCTCTCTCTGTCCAACTCTGTCTCTCCCTCCCCTTGTCTCTGGCTGTCTATAATTGATATATTTGTATATGTTACCTATATATATATATATATATATATATATATATATATATATATATATATATAGCTATGACACTCAACAGATGCAGATATATCACATATATGCCACCTCCAGATAGCTGCAGGTAATCCTGTCTGATGGGGGTGGGGAGACACAGTTAAGGTGTATCTAGCTGTCTGTATTCAAAGACATATCTGGACAACAGAGTTGAATAGTCACATGTGGGTTTCTACATGGGCTGTAATTCTCTAAGTGTAGGAGCATGCCCAGTAAGATCTGCATTAGCAAGAGCTGGACTCCATTCCAGAGGTAGCTGTAGTCCGATCCAGGATTTTGTGTGCTAAAGCTGAATGGTTGATGAAGCTGTGTAAAGAGTCCAGCACCTCAGTGATATACTATATGAGGAATCTTCTGGCTGTGTGCTATCCTTATTAACTGAGTCATATCCTGGTGTGGGTACAGAGTGCATTAGACTAAGCAGAGGTTTCCATAATATGTGTGGTGTATTCTACACAGCACTGTGATTTCCTGGTATGTGAGTGGCAGATCAGTATAGAGTAATATGAGTGAGCACTTACAGACATTTGTTTACTGACCCCATACACTGCAGGGAACTATGTTACAGCACACATTGTTCTAGTGTGCACATTTTATGTTTGCATGGCCATTGGTTCCATCCCTCTTATATATGTCTCTTTGTCCTTCTGTAGTGCAGTTACAGCCTTTGTCCACAGTTGCTGCTGTTATGTATTTGTAGTTATGGTATGAGTAGGGTAGAAGTTGTAACATCACACACAGGGTTACAGACCTCACACCTCTGGCTGTACCTGTTTAGCAGGTTGTGCATTATTGCACCATATAGATCTGCTGTGGTCCTCAGACAGTTTATGTTGCACTATTATTGTCAGGCTACAGATTGGCCATAGCTGTCAGGCTCTTATAGATGGACATCTGGACAGGCTCATATATAACAGTCAGACACAGGCCCAGACATGAGGGCAGGCTCTTAATATTGCCCTTCCAAACTTACACAGTTGGTGGAATGGTTTTGTCTTAGCTTGCAATTACTTTTGGGGATGACATCTGCATCTCTACTTATGTCATTGCAATTTTCATATCAACCTTTATAGGATTGCCAATAGTTTGTCAGGCAAATGTAATGTTATGACAAGCAGAACAGATATATGAGGCATATGTGTGGACATTCTGTGACACCCTGTCATTCCATGAGTATGGATGGTGCCCACTTGTTGTCAGATTGACACAGTGATGTGGCAGCCTTTATATCCTGGCAGTCAACTTGTCACAAGCTGCTGTTGTAGTAGGCACTATGTAGGTTACTCAGACTTGTGTACTGTCCATATGTGTGACACCCTGTTCTTCCATTGCCCAGCTTTCCTGCAGTAACAAATATTGAGTTCTGGCCAGTGTGCAGAACTCCTACCACTGGCATAGGTGACATGCAAAACAGTTGCCACGGCTAATTTCAAACCACGGACCCCGATAACTACAGTACTGCACTTAGACCACTAAGCCACAACAGCCACCAGAAAGTGATGTCTATGTGCTGACACTATTAACCACAAACATACATAGCACATTGACCCCTGCATATTGCAGAAATGGAACATGTTATCAAGTTGCTTGTGACAGCTCTAGCAATGTGTGGCCTGCTGCAATCACCTTACAGACATAGATGTTACTGCAGTTCTATGTGAACACAGGTGTGTTGAAGGGAGAGGGGCATACCTCTCAAGTGTACACATCTTCACAGACTGTGCAAATGTTTAGCTCATAATTTGGGCCCATTTGTCATAATATTGTGGTTGTGTGGCAAATAATGTTGAATACATTACAGACTGAATTAAGAAAGTAATGATAGACATGTGAGTTTCAGACTTTTTGACCTTCAGACATGTCATGCTACTGCAACAGCTGTTATTCTATCAACTTTCTTTGTTTTTAAGTGCAATATTTATGACTTGCCCCTGTTGTATGTGTGGCCCCCTGTCCCAACATTGAGCAGCTTTCCTGCAGTAACAAATATTGCCTTCTGTACGGTGTGTACAACTCTTACCATAGGTGTAGCTGACATGCAAAACAGCTGGTATGGCCAGTCTGAAACCACAGTATTGTAGTTAGACCAGTAAACCACAACAACCACCAGTAAGTGGTGCCTACTTGCTGACACTATTAACCACAAACATACATAGCACATTGGCCCCTGCATATTGTGGACGTGCAACAAGTTAAAGTTGATTGGGACAGTCGTGGGAATGTGTGGTCTGTTGCTATTACTGCACAAACATAAATGTTACTGCATTTCTGTGGGAACATGGGTGTGTTGTGGAGAGGGAGGCATACCCCTCAACTGTACACATTTGCACAGACTGTCCAGATGTTTGTTTTACATTTTAGTTGCATTTAGCATAGTTTTGTACTTGTCTTGCAGAATACTGGCATATCACTAAAGACCAAAGGTTAGAAAGTAATGAGAGACATTTGAGTTTCAGACTTCTTACCATTCAGAGAGTTAATGCAACTGCAAGATCTGGTGTGATATCACTGTGTAAGTTTTGTAAGAGGAATATTTTATCATTGTCTCTATTTGTGGTCCTTTGCCACACATTTCTTTATGGCTTTGTACAGCTGACTTGCCGAGACGTGTGTATGGGACTCCAAAATTGACATCCATGCTTGTGACCTATGACCCCACAGTTTGCTAGTCCACCAAATATACTGTAGTGAGTTTTGTCACCTAGAGGACTACTACATATTCTGGGGAAGCCAGTATTTGTGGACATTCCCTGTTGTCCCACATAGCTGTCAGTTGTCTGCTGCATTCCGGTAGGCCACCCCATTCCCTTGCATTCATGCAGCGATACCATAGATAGGCTACCACAACATACTACTCCATTCATTAGTCGTTATGAAAAGTGACTTACCTTGTGCCTGCAGCAGTTGTGAGGACAGTGCTTGAGGGCTGACTCTGTTGGATGCATGCAGTACACAGCTTATACATAGTAAGGTACAGGTAGTGTGATGTGTTTGGCATCATTTTTACTGTGTGTGAGTCAAGAAGAGGTGCCAGTCCCTGGGGCCATAGGATGTCAGTGTATGTGCTATGTGTTGCCTCTTTGCCAAGGCCAGGGCATACTGGGCATGCCTACATCTGCCTACAGGGACAGACTCAGGGTGTTCCTCCTCCGTGTCCACCTGTGCCTGTGGGGACCTTGGCAATGGTGATGGGTCTGTGTGCCCCTTCCCTGTGATGTTCCTGCTGCAGCTGTTTCCACAGGATCGTATTGTGTAGCACGGCACATACTATGAACATGTGTGCACATGTGGCTGTAGAGTACTGCAGGGCTCCACCAGATATGTTAAGGCAGAGAAACCGTGACTTGAGCAGCCCAAACACATGCTCTCTGATGTTCCTAGTTTGTGTGTGTGCTTCATTATGGCATTCTTCAGTGTGTGTGTGTGTGTGTGTGTGTGTGTGTGTGTGTGTGTGTGTGTGTGTGTGTGTGTGTGCATTTTTAATGGGGGTCATCAGCCACAGTTCCAATGCATAGTCAGTATCCCCCATGAGATGGCCGTATGGGATGTTCCCCTGTCAAATGC
>NC_056749.1:828022553-828027553 GCF_019279795.1 Protopterus annectens | reverse complement strand
CAAAATTATAGTAATGGTAGTACTGCCTGTATATATAATTGTGTTGTAAAAGTCAGGAATAAATGCCTTTGTCAAGCTGCCAGTGTTACGCTGGAGTACTGCCAGCTGCTGTGTAATACAGATATCAGTAGCAAACAAGGTACAATATGCAGGAGAGGAATATTAGAATATGTATGAGTGTGAGTGAACCTGCCAAGAAAGTGCTATTTCAGGGCTACTGTAGCAGTTAGAAATGAAAAGCATTCCCCTGTGCAGATCATGCAGGAATGGTAATTGTGGATTTCTGAGTTGTACACAGATATGTACGTCAAAACTAAAAGCAACATTACATATTTCTATGTTGATATATATATATATATATATATATATATATATATATATATATATATATATATGGGTTCACTTTATAACATCGAAATACTGAAATGTCGAATTTCAGTATCTCGAAGCTATAAAGTTGAATGTTCAAAATAGCGAACGTTCATAATCGCGAATTTGACGTATGCCGAAAATATGTCGAATTTGCGGTTATGAAGTTGCGCTATGTAATGTCCGGGTTTGTGTTTTGTTGGTGCGCGGTGCCGTGTTTGGATGTAGGTGTTATGTCAGGTAAGTGAGTGTTTTGTAAGGGTTTTGAGTGGGAGTTAGAGTGTGTATGAGGGATTGGAGAATGTGCGTGTGTGAGTGAGCTTTTGTGTTGTGTTTGTGCGATCTCGGAGTTAGTATATATAAGTAGGGGGGTGTGGGGGGTGCAGGGTGGCTTGCCCCCCTGCTTATGTGTGTATGTGAGTTGTGTATGTGTGTTGTTTTTTTGTTTATGTTGTGATGTGGGTGTTTTGTTATATGTTTAGTGTAGTGTGTGTGGTGTTTTCGGTTATGTGGTTTCATGGTTTTTGTTTGTCGGTGTTTTGTGGATTTGGTTTTATAGTCTCGAGATACTGAAATTCGATATTTCAGCATTTCGAGGTTATAAAGTGAATCCATATATATATATATATATATATATATATATATATATATATATAAAACACAAAAAATAAATCTATGACCAAACTCACTGTTAATGGGGCTGAAGGGGCCCAAAATAAGTACCTCTTGTAATTATTGACATCATCCCATCCTCCACAGCTGAACAGATCTGCCTTGCAACACAATAACCAACACTTGCAAGTCTCATACCCAGGACCCTACACAACATAGCCACAAGTTAACAGTAATCCATCTCAGCTGTACGATGTCAGGATGATATCAATAACATATCACACAGAACAGTCTGTGTACTATAGGGAATGTACAGTGTGGAAACAGTAAACATTCCAATGATGCATATACATACCCACCTATATACATTTTATATATATATATATATATATATATATATATATATATATATATATAGGTTCACTTTATAATCCCGAAATTCTGAAATACTGAATTTCAGAATCTCGAAATCATAAAGCCGAAAGTTTACAATACTGAATCCCCAGAAGCACACATTTTTAAATCCCGAATATTACATACACACATGCACATACACACAACCCCCCACACACAAACACATGAACCTACACTACAGACAAGAAGGTGGTCAAGCCCCCCTGCACCCCCATGTGGAGGGCTGTGCCCCCCCACCCCCCTACTTAAGTATTCTAACTCCAAGGTCGCACTACACAGACACACATGAAAACACCACCATACATGCTACATTCTCCTTGCACACACACATCATAGTAACACAACACACTGACACACTCTAAATCCTCTAAACAAAACCCATAAACATAAATGTTGTTGTGTCTTTCAGCTTTTCCCGGTTAGGGGTCGCCACAGCAGAACTCCGGTCTGCTAATGATTGGTAGTTGATTTTTACATGCCGAGTTACCAGCCCTGATGCACAACCTTCAACGAAGGTACGCCCATTCATGCATGTCTCCACGCAAAAGACGCTCTAGCCAAGAATCGAACTAGACAGCATTTTACTGTGAGGTGACAACGCTACCGCAGCACCACCACCGCGGGTCAAAACCCTTAAACATAAATACTTAACTGAATCTCCACCTATTCATTCATAGGTGGAGATTCAGGTAAGTATTTTTAAAACCATTAAACATAAATACTTACCTGAATCTCCACCTACCCATTCATACAGCGCAACACCAGAAGCGCTAATTCAAAATGTCCATACTTTGGGATTTTGAATTTCACGCTGCTAGTGTTTCGGTATTGTCAGCCATCGGCTTTATGATCTAGAGTTTCTGAAATTCGGTATTCCAGAATTTTGGGATTATAAAGTGTTCCTCTATATACATATATATATATATATATATATATATATATATATATATATATATATATGGGTCTATATTAGATCACCGACTGCTTAAAGAAGCAAATGATGATTAATCGACCCCATGTAAGAGAAAGCTTACAATCTCAAACTGTCAGAGCAGCGATTTTCTTCCTAGGGAAAAAAATTGCTGTTCCAAGACACAGAATCACAACACAAGCAAACCAAACAAACAGCAATCCACACACATACACCTAAAATCTTACAACTAACCCTACACTAAACTATACACACAACACTAACTATCCACTTAACTTAACCCAAACCTTAACCCTAAGGTCCATCACTATTGCACACTCACCTCACCTGCTCCCTAACTCACCTAACCCACCCTAACCCTCATGTCCACACAATTGCACACATACCTAACCCGCTCCCTAACCCTAACTCACCTAACCTACACTAACCCTCACATCCACACAATCGCACAGTTACCTGAACCCAACCCATAACTTTCCACCACAATGCTGAAAATACCAAAGCAACAGAAATGGACAACCAAAATCTTTCCCTAGGAAAGATTTCGAGTTTCTGTTGTTTCGATATTGCCAGTTTTCTCTCCATAGGGTTCGATATTAGAACATTCGAAGGTTTTAAACCTCAGTGTTCTAATATAGACCTATGTATATGGCTATACATACATATATATATATATATATATATATATATATATATATATATATATATATATATATATATATATATATATATATATGTATATACACATACATACACATATACATATATTACTACTTATAGATATGTATAAGAAGATATATATTTAGACGGTGCACAGCATATCAAACAGCCAGTATTCCGAAAGATGTCACTTTTTAAAATGGCCAGTGTTTGATTCTTTCATACAAAGGACAATTATTGCATGAAACATATATCCACAGAGAAGTCAAAGGATATGACACCACACATGTTTGCATACATAGAAATGTTTATTTGTGTACTATTTTAGTTGTATATGCCATTTCATTTAGCAGTTAGGTGTTTAAAATACATAACTGAGTAATGCAACTCTCAAACAAAACATTTGATACAGTAATCTGAAAGCAAAACATGTGTTGCTGTACAGGCCAAGGCCTTAAGTAGTATAACAGTAAAACAAACACTTGCCTGGAAGATAAGAATCAGTCATCACTAATTCATTGCAAATGTAGTTCAGCAGCCTTCAATTATACTCTGTACACAACCCCTAGAGGGAAAAGAATTAAGTTGCCACAATGAAAATGTAGCTGTTACATAACAGAGCTTAACATAAAACATCACTATCACACTGACAAACAGAACTGTCTGTAAGACAGTAAGCACTAGCCCACCACTGTTCCCTTGGTGAAATGTATGAAAATGTACAGCCATATGCCTTCATGTGTCTTACTACTGATATCCCTCACATGTTGTAACAGCCTAGGTTAAAAACAGTGTAAACCCCTCCCTCACAGAATGACGTACAAGGGCATATAACAGTATTACATACACTGACCTCTGGACTGTACAAGGTCACACATGTTTTATCCAGGTGTAGCCCTCATATACATGGACCCTACCCCACAATAAGTGTTGGAGTCTACAACATCACTCGGATGATAGCAGGAATGCATGCACTAAATAATGACAGGCCACTACTTAACAACCCCTTACTGCATGACATATGAACAAAGCCTGGTATATAGGTGGAGGACAGAGGATGGAACACAGGGCCATATTTGCAATATTGTTGTTATGCACTGTGAAAGTTGCTGGTGTTACAGGATTGGTTGCAGCATACCCTTACTCAGGAATATGAAGTCAGAAACACAAATGGATCTAACCATGTACTGATAGCACTCAACAGAGAGAATGCCACTGATATATCAGAGATAAGACCTTTATAGTGAACAGACAAAACATAACTGCTAATCCGCTGGCCATCATGTGGATAGGACCACAGTTGAGAGCTATGCAGCCAGACTGCATTCCATGCAAAACTGGCATGTACACACAAACCCTGTAAAACTAGCAGTATACAATGCATATAACAACAATACTCACACTGTCCGTAGGTCTGGAACCTTAGAGAAATATGTAGTTGGCCTGTGTCTGCAAGTCCTGTTGTAAGAAATATTGCTACTTGTTGTCTGTAATACTGCTGCCCACACATAGGAAGGATGTCTTCCATACAGAAAAGTTAAAGGGACAACGCCGACATCATGTAGTAATTTATAGTAGTGGATTGCCATGACAGTGGTAATTGCAAGTGCTACACAGCTGGCTGCTTGCAATTAGCAAGTGGTGAACACTGATTGGTGCAGAGGCTATCACCTGATCATGAGCATCACCTACAAAATCCATGCTGCAACCTATTCAAAGCAGATCAATCCCTGTAGTGGAGAGAGAGAGAGAGAGAGAGAATTAAAACCACAAACCAAATCAAACCAAACCAAAAGTATATAAAAGGGACACATAAATGTGTATGTAAAAGAGAGGACAGCACTATAACAGGTATATAAAACATATATGCATGTAATTGATTGTAGTACTTGTCTGTAATAATGGGATAGGTGATGTGAAAGATTTATATGTGCCATCAAGACTTGTAATGATGTCCTGCTGAACAACTGCTATGGACATAGCATCTGACCATGTGGGCAGTGGGCCATACCTG
>NC_056749.1:827952553-828017553 GCF_019279795.1 Protopterus annectens | reverse complement strand
AACAAAGCCGAACTGGGTAGGATCCAGTGTCTGTAGGTCCCTAATATCTTTATTTATGAAGTCCATGGTGATCCTTTCCATAACTTTGCAGACCAAGCTAGTCAGGTTTATGGGGCGATAGTTTCCAGGATCCATTGAGGCACCACCTTTGTGGAGAGGGACCACTGTTGCTGTATGCCACTCTTTGGGTACATATCCCATAGTAAGGCTGAGATTGAACAGTAGTTTTATGTTTGGGTTTAGCTCTTCTTGGATTTCATGCAGGATGCAGCCCGGGACACCGTCTGGTCCCATTGATGCTGTGTTTTTTGCTTTGGAGAGGGCAGCTCTTACCTGAGCATCTGAGATGTCAGGGGGGCAGCACTCTGCTGGGATAGATATTTGCCCTTTTGGTAGGGAGGGGGGAGACGTTTGCGCTGAACCTGTCAGCTAGGATGTTTGCAATGTCTGTGGGTTCGGTGTATTTTTTGTCATTTTGGACTACTTCTGAGCATATCTGGGAATTCCCACCCAGGTTCCTAACATAACTAAAGAAAGCCTTGTGATTATCCTTAGTGTCCTGTGCAATTTTTCTCTCGAAGCTGGCCTTAGACGATTTTATGAGTGCCCGTAGTTTTTTGCTAATACTGATCAGAGATGCCTTCATTTTTTGGGATTTTGCTCTATCATGTAGTAGCTTCCTCCTTCTATTGTGTAGTTTGTTTATGGCTGGGGTCCACCAGACAGGACGTCTGCCTTTGGAGGATTGGGTCTTGGTTTTATTTGGGATTGCATGATCCATGCATTCCTGAAGGTGTTCATAGAATGCGTTTATAAAGGATTCTGCAGTCTGGGCCGTATTTTCCACTTGCCCGGGGGCTTTGAAGGATTCCACCTCGGTTTTGAGGAGTGTGAAATTTGCTTTAGAGAAGTTTTTCACTGTGGTTTTCAGGGCAGGGGGTGGAGTCGGGATGTGAATATCCAGTGAGATTAGTTTATGGTCTGATCTTACCAAAGAGGGATACACTTCTGGTCTGGAGCATAGAGTCCCCATGTTGGTGATGATCAGGTCCAGTATGTTTTCCCCTCTTGTGGGAGTGGTAACAAGTTGTTCCATAGCATTTGAGTTTATAAATTCTAGGAACCTTTGGGCTATGTTGTTGTAGCTAGAGTAATGCTCCCAGTCTATGTTTGGGTAGTTGAAGTCATCCAATATAATGGTGTTTGGAGAGGCCTTCATATTTTCCAGTGTTCTCAGGAAGGCCGAGTGGGGTTCCTGGGTTTGGGAGGGTGGTCTGTAGCAGGCTATAAACTGGAAGGCAGTTTTACCCACTGTTAGTTGCACATGGGTAGTCTCTGATGCTTCGTGCTGTGCCACCAACCTGGAGGTGTGGGTATATTTGACGAATATTGATACTCCCCCTCCTTTTGTGGTTCGGTCCAAGTTTTGCGGCCAAAAAGCATGGTATGAGGTATAACCTGGTAGTGCTGGGGTGCTCTCAGGAGCCTTGAACTAGGTTTCTGTTACTGCACAGATATCGATGTTCTCAGTGCTAAGGAGAGTTTCGAGTCCGTGCATCTTGAGGTTTACACTTCTGGCGTTGAGTAGCATTACTCTTAGTTTCTTATCCCTTGTGATACCTGTGGAGGTGGGTTTGTCTTTTGAGCCTTGCCTAAAAAAGGCACTATGAGGGTAGCAAGAGCCTTTGCCAATATCCGAAAGCCCAGGGGTGACAGGTGCAAGCCGTCCCTAGCAAAGCATCGTGGCTTGTCGAGCATGTCATCCCAGGCTGACAGGCATTGGATCCCCTTTGAATGACACCAATACTTAAGCCAATTGTTGAAATTGATCATCTTGTCTTCATATTGTGGCATCATTCTTGGTGAGGGTAAGATGCTACTCAAGGTCAGGATCATACCAGCCTGGGCTACATGCTCAGAGAGCTCCTCTATGTCTCTTTTCATGTAGTCCAGGGAGGTACGTCTCAGGTCATTCACACCAGCATGGACAATGTCTGAGTCATATTTGTACTTGCCTTGGAGTGACCTGAGTGCTTGTGTTATGTGGCAGATCCTAGCGCCCGACAGGCAGCTCACCATGACCTTCTCCTTGTTCAGCCTGGTGAGTGGGACATCAGTGTGCCTGACGATAGAGTCACCTATTACAAGTGTATCGGGTGTGTTGGTTAGCCTTAAGGGTTGTGACTGTTTGGCACACTGGCTTTGTGAGCTATGTGTTGCACGTGTTTTGTTTTGGGGTAGCGGTTGCTTGGCTGTCTGCTTTGGAGGTCTCTGCTGCTCAGGCAGATTTTTATTTAGAGCCTCCGAGTATGTTTTTGTGTGTTTATGTGTTTGGTTTGCTGTCGTGGTAGGTCTATGTGAGACTGAAATTGTAGTGAGTGTGGTATCCTTTTCCTCCTGACTGGTTTCACCAGTACTGAGTTGCGAGAGCTTAGCCTCCAGTATGGCTATATGGTTGCATCTCTCACATGTGTTGGAATTTGTTGGGAGGAGGAGAGGGTTGTCTGTGTACATGAGGCAGTTGTAACATTGCCTCAAGATTCCCAGATTCACCAGCTGGACCGGAGAGGAGGCCAGTAAACCTCTTGGTGAGCAACTTTTGTGGTCTTTTCAGCTGTCGGAAGTTTCTTGTGAGGTACATCCCAAAATAGGGCCTTGTACTCTATGATGGGTCTAATGAGTGATGAGTAAAGGGGCACTATAACTTTTTTATTTCTAGATGCAAACCCTTTAGTAATTACATGGGCCACATAGAAGGATTTCTTAACTACTTTGGCAATATGATTGTCAAAGGAGAGATTACTATCTGTATGGGTCCCCAGATCTCTTATTACCTCTTCTGTATTAAGGGGGCTGCCAACTATGTGGTAATTCATGGGTGTTTTGTTTTTCCCAAACGGGATGACTATGCATTTTTTGGCATTTAGCTTGAGGCCATGACTTTGACACCAGGTGTCCATCTCAGTAAGGCCCATTTTGGAGAATGTCCATGCCAGCTAAAGAGTCAATTATGGCTCCCAGTTTGCAGTCATCAGCGAACTTGGTTAGCCATAGTCCTCCTGTGTTTGCCTGTACTTCTGAGAAGTATATTCCGAACAGTAGGAGTCCCAGAACCAAGCCTTGTGGCACACCACTTTTGACTGGTTTAGAGTCGGACTTGGAGCCCGCTACTCTTACCGTGTGAGTTCTGTCTGTAAGCCAGTTGGCAACTCATCTCGTCACGTAAGGGTTTATGTTCAAGCTGGTGAGTTTTTCTGTAATACCCGAGTGAGGAATGGTGTCGAAAGCCTTGGCGAGGTCAAGGTAGGCTGTGTGAACCACCTTTCCCTTGTTTATGGCCTTGGTGACTGTCTCGAAGAAGTCCACCAGGTTTAGTAGGCATGATCTGCCCTTAACAAAGCCAAACTGAGTCAGGTCAAGTGTTTGGAGGTTCCCAATGTCTTTGTTAATGAGTTCCATAATGATGCGCTCCATAGCCTTGCAGACTTATGGGGTGATAGTTACCAGGGTCAGTTTTGGCCTGTCCTTTGTGGAGAGGAATAACCGTTGCTGTGCGCCATTACATGGGCACATAGCCTGTGGAGAGGCTAAGGTTGAACAGCTTTTTTAGGTGGGGGGTTAGTTTGTTCTGTAGTACATTAGAGACGCAGCCTGAGACACCATCCGGTCCCATTGACACTGTGTTTTTGGCTTTTTAAAGGGCTGTTTTCACCTGTGCGTCTGTGATTTTTGGGACACTACACTTTTCTGGTATTGTTGTGGGCCCTTTTGGAGGTGAGAGGGGGGTGAAGTTTGCACTGAATCTATCTGCCAGGATGTTGGCAATATCAGTAGGTTCAGTATATTTTGTGCTATTTTGCACTAGTTCAGTGCATATCTGCGAGTTGCCACTTAGATTCTTAACATAGATAAAGAAGGCTTTGTGTATCTTTTGAATACTTGGCTATTTTACTTTCGAAGTTAGCCTTGGATGATTTCATGAGGGACCTTAGTTTCTTACTGATCAGGGATGTCTTTCCTATTTGGGATTTGCTTTTTTTCAGAACTAGTTTCCTCCTTCTATTGTATTGTCTGTTTATGACAGGGGACCATCAAACTGGTTTCCTTCTCTTATAGGAGTGAGTCTTGGTTTTGCTAAGGATGGCACAATCCATGTATCCTTGTAGGTGCTCATAGAGTGCATTTGTAAAGGTTTCTGCATCTTGGGCAGCATTATTCTTTAGCGTGGGGGCTGTGAAATTTACCACTTCTGTCTTGAGTAAGGGGGAGTTTGCTTTGGAAAAGTTTTTTACGTGGTTTCCTTAGTTGGGGATGGTGGTGGGGTGTGGACATCCAGAGTGATTAGTTTATGGTCTGATCTAATCAGTGACGAGTTGACCTCTGGTGTGGAACACATGTCGCCCATGTTGGTGATGACCAGGTCCAGTATGTTTTCACCTCTGGTAGGGGAGTTTACCAGCTGATCCAGGGTGTTTGAGTTGATGAATTCCAGGAAGCGCTGGGCCTGGGAGTTTGTACTCGAGTAGTTTTCCCAGTGAATAGTAGGGTAATTGAAATTGCCCAATATCAGGGTGTTAGGTAGGACCTAAATGTTTTCCAGTGTCTCCAGAAAGGTGGAGTGGTGGTCCTGGGTCATGGAGGATGATCTGTAGCAGGCCACAATTTTCATTACAGATTTGCCTGATGTTAGTTGCACATGGATGATCTCAGAGGTATCATGCTGCGCCACTAATTTGGAGGTGTAGGAATCCTTGATGAATATGGATATACAACCCCTCTTTTGTGTTTCGGTCTGTACTCTGTGGCCAAAATGTGTGGTATGAGTTGTAGCCCGGTAGTGCTGGGGTGCTCTCTGGAGCCTTGAACCAGGTTTCAGTTACCGCACAGATGTTGACATTCTCCATACTAATGAGTGCTTTGAGCACATGCATTTTGAGATTTAAACTCCTGGCATTGAGTAGCATAACCCTCAGTTTTTTTGTTAATTGTGCTGTTTACGGAGGTGGGTTTGACTTTTGAACCTTGCCTAAAAAAGACACTATGGGGAGCAGCAAGAGCCTTGGCCAGTATTCAAAAGCCTAGGGGTGACAGGTGCAAGCCGTCTCTTGCGAAGCACCGTGGCTTGTCGAGCATGTTGTCCCAGGATGACAGACACTGGATCCCCTTTGAATGACACCAGAAGCTTAGCCAGTTGTTGAAATTGATCATTTTTTTCTTTATACTGAGGTATCATTCTTGGTGAGGGCAGGATGCTACTCAGGGTCAGGGTCATATCAGCCTGGGCTACATGATCAGAGAGCTCTTCCATGTCTCTTTTCATGTAATCCAGGGAGGTACGTCTCAGGTCATTCACACCAACATGAACTATGAGAGAGTCATATTTGTACTTGTTCTGGTATGACCTGAGTGCTTGTGTTATGTGGTGGATTCTGGCTCCTGACAGGCAGCTAACAGTAACCTTATGCTTGTCCAGCCTAGTGAGTGGGATGTCAGTGTGCCTGACTATAGAGTCACCTATTACTAGTCTGTTAGGTATGTTATTTTGACTTAAGGGCTATGATTGTGCGGCACACTGATTTTGTGTTTTATGTGTTGTCTGGTTTGTCATGGGAGTTGCAGGTTGTATGGGTGCCTGCTTTGGAGGTCTCTGATGCTTTTGCAGGTTTTTATTTAGAGCCTTCGAGTATGATTTTGTGTATTTATATGTATTTTTTGCCAGTGGTGTTTTATTGGGTCTGTGTGTGACTGGAGGTGTGGTGCAAGTGTTAACCTTCTCCTCTTGACTGTCTGTTTCAGTCTTGGGTGGAGACAGCTTAGCTTCCAGTTTGGCTGTATAATTGCTTCTCTCGCATATGTTACTGTTTTGTGGTAGGAGGAGAGGGTTGTCTGTGTACATAAGGCAGTTGTAACATTGCCTCAGGATACCCAGATTCACCTGCTGGACTGGAGAGTACACCTGAAATTGCCCTTTGGTCATGCCTGAATAGTAGGGTGAGCTGCTTAGTCGTGTGGTTGGTGAGGGGTGAATAAAGAGCCTTGCCCTGCTGGGCAATCAGTGTCAGGGTATATTATTGCTTGCTATTAGGTCTGAGCAAGTGCTGGGCTGTAGGATGCTTTTTGAGTGCTTAGGCTGAGAGTTAGACTAGTTTCAAGGGAAAAACTGAAGAGGAGACTTAGTAAAGCCGGGAACAAATTAGCTGTAGCTAACCGGTGCTGCCCTGTGTGTAAAACCATGCAAATGTGTTTTTTATAGTAGGGAAATGAAAGAGACAGAAATTAGCCCAAAATGGCCAATAAACTTCTAACTTCTTGGCTGGAACCACTCCTCCAGGGACAGATAGGTTGCTCAAAGCTCCCCTCTCTCACAGGTGAATAGAGAAACTTCCTGCTATCCAAGTAAGGTATGGGCAATTTAGAAACTAGTATCACAGCCCTGAATTCAGCACTAGCCTGAAAACTGGACTATACTAGCTTAGAAATGCCGGAAACAAGGAATTTTTTTTTGTTTGTTTTTTTGAAAAGATAAGGCAAAAACAGTAAAAAATACACTTAAAACAGCTTAAAATGACTACAAACAATCAGAAAAGGCTATCACACTTTAGTGTGTAGCCTACAACAGTTAAGCAAATTATTTAAACAAAAAACTTTTTAAAAGTGCAGGAAGTCAAATAAGTACAATATGTGAAAAAAACAAGCTTTTAAATTACAATAAATGCTGGAAAATCTGTGTTTAGGCGGAAAACAGCTAAGTACAGCAAGAAAGTACAGAAAACTGATACTTAATCACTCCAAAGTCTCTCTTCTAAGCTAGAAGGCTTGCAAGAGTTTAAGGCTTTCTAGTGCTACCCAGTAGGTTAGTTACAGGAAAGATGGGAAACAAGCGCAGATGTGGTCTTTTAAACCAGAAAGTTGAAAGAGACGGACATACTGTCCAAATGGTCAATAAACTACAATTTTTGGGCCAAGAACCTCTCCTCTCATGGTAGATAGGCTACCTAGTGCTTACCACTCCCACTGATAAGCTTCCAACACAGAAAGGCTTGCGGGGCTCAGAAACAGTCCTGGATACAGCAACTCTGTATCTGGACTAGGCTTGTTACAGGAAGGGGGGGAAACAAGCGCAAGTGCGGCTTTTAAACCAGAATGTTGAAAGAGATGGAAAAAGCTGCCCAAATGGCCAGTCGCTAAAATTTTTGGGCCAGGAGCCACTCCTCTTTTGGTAGATAGGCTATCTAATGCTTACCACTCTCACTAATAAGCTAGAAGGCTTCCCTCCAACACAGAAAGGCTTGGGGGGGGGCTCAGAAGCTTACAAAGTGTCTTGGATACAGAAAATCTGTACCCGGACTAAACTAGTTTCAGGAAAGGCAGGGGACAAGTACAAACACAGGCTTTTAAGCCAGCAAGTTGCAAGAGATGGAAAACTGCCCAAACGGCCAAATAAACTACAATTTCTGGGCCAAAACTCACTTTTCCCATGGAGGATAGGCTACCTAGTGCTTAACACTCCCACTGATAAGCTAGAAGTCTTCCCTCCAACACAAAAAGGCTTGGGGGGGCTCAGAAGCTTACTAACAATCCTGGATACAGCAACTCTGTAACCGGACTAGGCTAGTTATAGGAAAGGCAGGAAACAGGTGCAAGTGTGGCTTTCAAACTTGAAAGTTGAAAGAGATGGAAAAAAACTGCTGAAACAGCCAATAGCTACAATTTCTGGGCCAGGGACCACTCCTCTTGTGGTAGATAGGCTAACTGATGCTTACCACTCCTACTGATAAGCTAGAAGGCTTCTCTCCAATACAGAAGGGCTTGGGGGGCTCAGAAGCTTACCAACGTATATAATACATGTGGTGGGTAAACACCTTGGATGGGGAGTGGTGTTTTGAAAATGGAAGCCCATGAGCCCCCAAATAAAAACAGTGGGACCAAGGTCCCCACCCATGGGCAGTCACAACTGCACCTTCATGGCTCTGAAGATGTCTGCACTGGGGGCTGAGCAGGAGGAGCATACCGACCCTGTAATTATGTACTGAGGGCCTCAATGTGGTGTAACACATCCCCCAAGTCTCTGTGGAGGTCCCTATGCACCAGACCCTCAACCTGACTTCAGGTGACAGGATCCTGTCTGTGTGTGCTCCCGAGGCTGGAACAAACACCATCCCCTGAGGTGGTTCCACCTGAAGGTAGTGCAGGACTAGCAGATGATGAGGTCCCGGGTTGGGTCCCAGATGTGCTGTGGCCTGGTAACATGGCC
Organism: Protopterus annectens; assembly: GCF_019279795.1. Taxonomy (NCBI): domain Eukaryota; kingdom Metazoa; phylum Chordata; order Ceratodontiformes; family Protopteridae; genus Protopterus; species Protopterus annectens. The sequence continues at coordinate 828,009,299 of NC_056749.1, read as the reverse complement.
AGATGAGGTGGGAGAGGTGGTTCTGCTGGGAACAGGCTTCCAAACATGGTATTGTGTCACAGTTATATAACATATGTGGGTTGTAATAGTTCACACAATCCAGGATTACATCTAAAAACATGAATAGATGTCCCCATTAACACAAAACACCAGATTTGGAGCAGTCACATAGCAAACAGAACACATGCATATATGGTGCCATAGTGGCCCTTACAATGGCATGGAGGTGACATTGTTAGCAAAAGGCCACCAATGGTAGTGTTTCAACATGGAACATGACTAGAAACACATTGCACTATTTGTCGTACAATACAATATGTGTCCCAAAAATAGTTTTGCTGTAAACATACCCATTGAGTTGCATGTTCAAATTATTGTTGCAGATATGGTGGGGGGGTGGGGCAGATATGTCAATTAATGAGTATATACTTGCAGAATGAGGTCCTCAGACCTTTTTTCCTCTTTATGTCTTTCAGGCACCATGTCTAGATAGAGTTTGCCAGTTTATTCCCCCCAGGAAAATGAAGTAATAATAAACTACATGGTGCAGCACTACCACACCCTGTTTGGCTGTAGAGCTCATGATCTGCAGGAGAGTACTGCCCAGTGGAACAAGCTCATCCACAGTGTAAACTATGGCAATCTGTATAACTGCAGTTATGAGCAGGTCCGACATCGGTGCACTGACCTCATCCACCATGCCTGTCAGCATGCTGCTGCAGTTAGGAGGGACCAGCTAGGCACAGTGGGGGTCATGCCATCCAGCCCCCCCTGACACATGCTGAGGAGCTCCTCACAAGCCTCAGGGCACCTGCCTGCCAGCAAAGACAAGACCCAGTGGATAGCATTTTGGAGGTGGGTGTTACCCACACAATGGATGAGGAGCATGCAGGTAAGGCCCCAGGGCACATCAGTAAACCACTGTTGCTTATCCATCTGCATCTGTACAGTTTAATCATGCATATGTGAGATAAAATATATATAGTCTGTTGCTGCAGTGTAGTAATGAACAGATGTGCATATTCTGTAGCATTGTGGATTTGTACTGTTGATGCATTGAAATGCTGCTCCCATCCTGTACCAGTGCCACAGGTGTGGCTACTGACATCACATCTCTCACACAGCTATGTAGGTCCCTCTGGTATACCTCTGGGGCAGCAGCCTATAGCTGGTGAGTATAGTGTTTGTTCAGGTTTGCCAATACACCGGCCATGTTATGGCCAAGGTATTTGCCATGCACTCATTTAACACACCTATCCATAATGCATGCTTTACATGTTCACTCATTGTTGTTGTTAACTGCATTGCATCACAGTTGTCACCATGGTGGCATATCTGAAGGGTATATAAGAGTCCTGCAATATAACTAACAACCTGTCATTGCAAGATGTGTGCACAGAGATGAACATAATGGTGGGACAAATGGCCTACAGTAGGAACATGTCTGAAAGATCACCCTTATACAGTGCTACTACAACAGTGTATATACCACTATTACCATGGCAACGGTTACAGATCTACACAACGGCATATCACAATACCACATTCCACAACCCTTACAACCTGTAATGTGGTCCTAACATGAGCAATGAGTCTATAATATGGAATCCTATGTTAGGACAGCAAATATGGGGAATACATAACTTAACAAACACTGGAAGAATATGTGTGCTCACACTCCAAATAACATATTGTGGAAGCAGCTTTTGAGGTACTGACAGCATTCACTCTTCATGAGTATGCACCTTCCAGCAAGTACAGGTCCTCAATGTCACACACAGAAATGGTCTGCTGTCCAAGATGTATGTCCATCACATTTACCCACTTACCTGCAACAGAGGCAGCCATGGCTTGCACACATCTTACAAGCCATGGAATGCATCCCATACGCAACAGGTAGCATGCAGGAGTGGGAAATGTAGCCTTACCTCACCATTGCATATACTATGGCAAACAGTGCAGACAATCATGTATGTGACAAGGAAGTATGGGACAACATTAATGTAGGAAATAAACAGATGGCCATCCAAGACAGATGACGACACATGTTGCTGCCTAGAAACATGCCGCAACACTGAAGGAGTTGCAGGAATGTCTAGCAAGTGCTGGCTGTGCAGTACCTATGTCGACAATCGTCTGGACTCTGCATAAGTGTGTCCTATGAGTTAGGGTAATCAGATGGGACAGTTGTTCCACAGGAAACATCAGCTAGGGCTCTCTGCAGGTAGCATATGGAAAACATCAAAAGTACCCCAAAAGCATGTGTTGCAATGTGTAATGGTGTGCCAAGACCAAGTTCGAAACTTACAGACAGTATCAATTAAGATACATGTGCTGCACAAGCAACACCTCACTCCACCTCATGCCCAACATCCCCATCTGTACCTTACTGGTGCCATTGTACACCTGTATGTTTGCTGCTCATTAGCAGGGACTAGGCCAGTACACATGGTGTTCTGAATTTGGGGCACTACAAAATGACACTTATGTGTAGCCCATAGTTGTCAAGCATCTGCAAAAAGGCTGAGGATGGGGAGGGATGTCATCCTGAAACACAACAGTGAAGTGAAGCAAACATCCAAAGCTCACTAAGAATGTCTGTATCTGCACACAGTCAAGGTCATGAATCGTGGCAAACATAACCCTAACTCTACAGCAATAGTGAAGGTACTATGTGACCACCAAGTGCTGTGCACATGAGTTGACTTTGCAATCTTGCAGGTTTGGGGGACATTTGTAGGGCAGAGTGACCAAATACTGGAAAATGCAGATGGGTCATGCTAGTATACCCCTTCCAGAAAAAGTGACTGCTGTAGTACACTTAAAAGTTGGTGCAACAAACCATCATGTGAAAGGTGTGTGCACTTATGCACCCACATATTATATGCATCTCAATCAGCATCTGCACAACTAAGACATTTGTTTGATACTGCATGTGATTGCATATGTCATATGTCACATATCAGGTTCATGTAATGTTAACTTATGCAGTTGATACTGCATTTGATTGCACAGGTCATATGTCACATATCAGGTTCATGTAATGATAACATATGCAGTATTGTGGCCCCATGGCATATCAGGGAAGAGGGTGCCATGTCAATAAGGGTGTGTACACTCCTTATAGCCACAGTAAGATTTGAAGGTTGTCAGTGTAATTGCATTTTATTGGTCATACATGCACCACTGATGATGAGATCTGCAAATCAGACATCAGGCATTCACTACTGACATCTATCCACATATCATCCCAGGCATGTGTCAGACAAACACATAGGGGCTGTGAGCAGCAGAGCAAACATAACTGACACACATATACATATTCAGCAATGGCGTGTACACCTTTGAGGTATGGTGCACAGTATATGCCAGGGTGCTGAACAGGTGCACAGCAATACTGTGTACATGGGTGCAGTGTGTTCCAGGGGAAGGGGCATCACCTACTAACACAACTCATGCATCACAGAGATGTATAATGTTGGTAACAGGGATTGACTATAGCTGCAGTGCATGCTGTTTAGTGCCATATGTCATGCATGTTGACAGATGGGTAATGAGAGGTCAGTGTATAATATCTTTGTGCAAACTCACCTGTAAGTGTGTGTGTGTGTGTGTGTGTGTGTGTGTGTGTGTGTGTGTGTGTGTGTGTGTGTGTGTGTGTGTGTGCAACCTCACCTGTAAGTGTGTGTGTGTGTGTATATATACAGTTAAGCAGTGATGTACAGGTCTTAAACTGCGTTTCTTGTTTTCCCCTCACTGGTGGCGAGGTGGGTCAGGGTCCCTCCTGCAGGCAAACTGATGTTAGTGTCCATACAGACTCTGACAATGATGATAGGTGCAGAGATGCACAGGCAGGGTTGTCAGGGGCTGACGTGCCATCATTTGACATCCCACTGTTATCTACCCCATCCCCGCACACAGTCACATTGCCTACACATACCCCATCACCAGTTGCCATAGATGAGGGATAGTTGGCAGGTGGTGGCATGGACCAGGACAGTGTGCTGACTATGGCACGTGTGTCTGGACACAGCAGCAATAGCCGGATGTTCGGTGAGGTACCACACAGGCAGATGTACATGTGTGCTCATAGAAGGTCTGCTGGTAATCATGCCCCTGGCAAAAGTGCCACAGTTGGTGTCAACAGATGCATGTTTCAGACCATCATGGAGGAGCAGGCATGTATGGAATGTTATACCAGACATGGTCTGAGGCTCCAGAGGGCTATTCAGTCTGCTGTTATTGACATCTGTGATTTTGCAGGTGCCCACCTTTATTTTGCAGAGGTCCTGGATAGACGGTTGGGTGAGATGGTGGGAATCCGTGACCGTGGAATGTCTGTGCTTGAGCATATGGTGGGAGTAGTGTGACACCTACATAGGCAGAGGCCAGCAACACCAACAGGTGGAGGCCAATTTGGACATGCAACAAGTCAGAGCTGCTTCTGTAGTGGTTGTACCAGCACTGCAGGGGGGAGCTGTCCACACCACAACATAGCAGGCCATGTACACGTGGCTCTGGCCAGTCCCAAGAGGGGCCCGTATCCTGCGGACATATGTCATCATCAGGGGAGTGTACCATATCTTGGCTTCTACCTGGTAGTGCCCTGGAATCCCTGGCTGGCACAGTTCTCGTGTCCATGGCTGCAGACGGTAAACTGAACACCCTGCCAGGTATGGTCTGCAGCTGTCCAACAAACACCTGTATAGAGCAGCCACATGGCAGAACTGTGTGCATGCATACACACACATCACCAACACAGCTAGGGCAACCCTATACCTACACACAACACATCTGCACAGCCCAATTAATAATGAAACCCCCTAACACACACACATGATGTCAAACAAATGGCTCAGCCTAGGTCTCTGGCAAAATGACAACACACCCTGTGCATATGATGATACCTGTGTCACATCCCTGTCATCCATAACATCGATGGAGGGACAGGCTAATAGGGTTCTGATGCACAGGATGACTGTACTATGGTGTACCATTGTAATGTTGTGTAACATGTTTTCAACACTAAAATGTAATGCTTACATGTCAGGATGTGTAGCTGTCCAGCCATGATGCACTATAGCTGTTATTAACACTGATTGATTGTGGTCTCCATAATGTATTCTGTTTGTGTTCTAGGTGTCAATGTGTCAGCAGGATGTTAGTCTGCTGTTGTTTCCTACAATGGGTATGGCACTGTGGTGACACCTTGACTGTGCCATATCCTGGGTACAGCTGAACACAAGTCACAGGTCTGTATAACAGTTACAGCATATGCCACATGCCTGATAGGTCTGAAGGGTGTATACAGGTGAGTGCATGGTGGCTGATGTCAGCAGCCCTTCTACAGTGGGCAATGGTAAGTGTACTGGGTGGTACACACCACATGTGTGTGTATAACACACCCACAAAAATAAAAGACACAGAGTCTTTGGTGTTGATGCAACACACAGAGAATACTTTACACATGGATGTATGTATCTTTGTAAGGAACCCATTTTAGCCTATGTAATTCCGCCAAGACAGAATAGGAACAACATCACCTTGGTAAATAATCAGTCTGCTAGTTTAATGTCATTGACAATGGTACTGACAGGGTATATGTCCCCTTTCCCAATGTAGTGCAATCCTCAACTTGGTAAACATAGGTGTACTGGTGTGGGTGGTGCAGCCCCACTCTTTGGGGGGTGTGAGGTGATGTAGAAACACAGATAGTGTTATTAACAACTACTTAACCTGTTAACATAAACTCTACAGTATTACAGCTGACTAAGCAGGGGAATACACTCAACAAAAACAGCAATGATGTTGGCTGTGCCCACAAGTTCCACACCCAGCTATATATACCACCCCAGTATCGCTGTACATATATACAGTGGGGAAGAGGACATTTGCTCATCTACTACTAGTTTTGATGGAATGAATTTCCACAAGATGATACCTGTGAAATGTTAGCATTTACCAGACAGTTCTTGGACAGATGACCTCCTGGGACATGTATTTTCTGCAAACTGAAGTAGATCCCTTCACATACACACACACTCTTACTTGGCAACACTGAGACTAGTACCCCTACCTAGGTACTTATTGTTAGTAATGTGTGTGGCCTTAATTGCACACACCACACAGCTTTTAGGATGAGGTGTGTCCTAGGTTACTTGTTAAGTGAAGAACATCACCAGGCCTTTTACAGTATGGTAATGGGGAATCTACTGGTTGTTTATGAACAATACATAGTGTGACATACTTTCATATACACATTGACAATTAAATAACAGTCATACACACATCTGAGAGACCTGGGTTTATCAATGCTAACTACCTTGTCCATTCTGTTACAGATAAGTTGCACACAACACATGCATCATTGGGCTGGATAATGTGTCCTTTCCTGTGCTTTTAAACTGTTTTTTTGAGTGTATCTGCTTTATTTTCTGAAATAAAATATGTGTTTCCTGCCTTTCTAAGCTAGTATAGTCCACTTTTCAGGTTAGTGCTGAATTCAGGGCTGTGTTACAAATCTCTGTGTTTGCCCATACCTTACTTGGATAGAAGGAAGTTTCTCTGTTCACCTGTGTGAGAGGGGAGCTTTGAGCAGCCTATCTGTCCCTGGAGGAGTGTTTTCAGCCCAGAACTTAGTAGTTTATTGGCCATTTTGGGCTAATTTCTATCTCTTTAATTTCCCTGCTATAAATACAATATTTGCCCGGTTTTGCTCGCTGGGCAGTGCCGGTTAGCTAGGGTAAAACTATTTCCAGCTCCACAAAGCCTCCTCTTCAATTTTTCCCTTGAAACTAGACAAACTTTCAACTTAAGCAATCAAGACATTCATTTCTCAGCCCGGCACTTGCTCAAACCTTATAGCAAGCACTTATAAACCCTAGCACTAGACCCTCCTGTACTGTACAGAAGGACAAGGCTCTCTATTCGACCTTACTAGCCATCCAGTAAAACAGTTCACTGTACCTATCAAGGCATGTCCAAAGGGCAGTTTCAGGTGTACTCTCCAGTCCAACTGGTGAATCTGGGCATTTTGAGGCAATGTTACAACTGCCTCATGTACACAGACAACCCCCTCCTCCTAATATCAAACACTAATACATGCAAGAGATGCAGTTATACAGCCAAACTAGAGGCTAAGCTCTCTCAACCCAAGACTGGATCAGACAGTCAAGAGGAGAAGGGAAATACTTGCATCACACCACCAGTCCTACATAGACCCATTAAACCAGCACCGGCAAAAAACACACATAAATACATGGAAACATACTCGGATGCTCTAAATAAAAATCTGCAAAACCAACAGAGACGTCCAAAGCAAACATCCAAGCAACCTCCACCCCCCAACACAAACCATGAAACACATACTTCACAAAACATGTGTGCTATGCAATTACAGCCCTTAAGGCAAAATAACATACCCAACATACTAGTAATAGGTGACTCTATAGTCAGGCACACTGATGTCCCACTCACTAGGCTGAATAAGGAGAAGGTTACTGTTAGCTGACTGTCAGGTGCCAGGATCCGCTACATAACACAAGCACTCAGGTCACTCCAGAACAAGTACAAATATGACTCTGTCATTGTCCATGTTGGTGTGAATGACCTGAGCTGTACCTCCCTGGACTACATGAAAAGAGACATGGAAGAGCTCTCTGATCACATAGCCCAGGCCGGTATGACCCTGACCCTGAGTAGCATCCTGCCATCACCAAGAATGATACTATGGTATAAAGAAAAAATTATCAGTTTCAACAATTGGCTAAGTTTCTGGTGTCATTCAAAGGGGATCCAGTGTCTGTCCGCCTGGGATGACATGCTTGACAAGCCATGCTGCTTTGCTAGAGATGGCTTGTACCTCTCACCCTTAGGCTTTCGAATACTTGCCAAGGCTCTTGCCACCCCCATAGTTCCTTTTTTAGGCAAGGCTCAAAAGACAAACCCACCGCAGTAAATAGCACAAGTAACAAAAAACTGAGGGTAATGCTACTCAATGCCAGAAGTCTAAACCTCAAAATGCATGCACTCGAGGCACTCCTCAGTATGGAGAAAATTGATATATGTGCAGTAACAGAAACCTGGTTTAAGGCTCCAGAGAGCACCACAGCACTACCAGGCTACAACTCATACCATACATTTCGGCCACAGAACCCAAACCAAAATACAAAAGGCGGGGGCGTATCCATATTCATCAAGGATAATCACACCTCCAGGATAGTGGCACAGCACAATGCTTCAGAGATTATCCACGTGCAACAAACAATGGGCAAAACTGCAATTCAAATTGTAGCTTGCTACAGATCACCCACCATGTCCCAGGACCCCCCATTCCAGGTTTCTGGAAACACTGGGAAACATAAAGGTCCTACCAAACACCCTAATATTGGGTGATTTCAATTACTCAAACATTAACTGGGAGAACTACTAACTCCCTTGCCCAACTTTTCCTAGAATTTATAAACTCAAACGCCCTGGTTCAACTGGTCAACACTCCCACCAAAGGTGACAACATATTAGACCTGGTCATCACCAACATGGGTGACCAGTGTTCCTCACCAGAGGTCAACCCCTCACTGGTTAGATCTGACCATAAACAAATCACTTTGGATATCCATATTCCACCCCCACCCCCGGACAAGAAAGCCATCATGAAAAACTTTTCAAAAGCAAACTTCACGTTACTTAAGACCGAGGTGGATAACACTGTCCAAGCTGCAAAATCCTTTACTAATGCATTCTATGGGCAGCTACAAGAATGCCTGGCTCGTGCCATCCCAAGCAAAACCAAGACTCACTCCTCCAAGAAAAGGAAACCAGTCTGGTGGACTCGTGCCATAAACAAGGTATACAATAGAAGGAGGAAACTAGTACAGAAAAGAGTAAATTACCAAGAAGGGAAGACATCCCTGATCAGTATCAGCAAGAAACTATGATCCCTCATAAAATCATCCAAGGTGAGCTTTGAAAGAAAAATTGCCAAGGACTCCAAAGATAACCACAAGGCATTCTTTAGCTATGTCAAGAAACTAAGTGGCAATGCTCAGATCTGCTCGGAGTTAGTGCAGAATGGCACAAAATACACTGAACCGACCAATATCACCAACATCCTAGCAGACAGGTTCAGAGCAAACTTCACCCCCTCACTCACCCCCAAAAGGGCCCATAACCATACCAGAAGAATGTAGAGTCTCTGAAATCACAGGGACTCAGGTTAAAACAGCCCTCTCCAAAGCAAACAAAACAGCATCAATGGGATGGGAAGGTGTCCCAGGCTGCATTCTACACTAGCTCAAAGACGAACTAACCCCTCACCTAAACACACTGTTCAAACTCAGCCTCTCCACAGGCTGCATACCCATAGAGTGGCGCACAGCAATGGTTATTCTGCTCCATAAAGTAGAGCCACAACAGACCCCGGAAACTATTGCCCTATAAGCCTGACTAGCTTGGTCTGCAAGACTATGGAGCGCATCATCATGGAACCCATTAACAGAGACATTGAGAACCTCCAAACACTGGACTCTACTCAGTTTGGCTTTGTTAAGGGCAGATCATGCCTCCTAAACCTGGTGGACTTCTTTGAGAAAGTTACCAAGGCTATAGAAGAAGGAAAGGTGGTACACACAGCCTACCTAGACCTCCCTAAGGCCTTCGACACCATTCCCCATTCTGGTATTATAAACAAGCTCACCAGCCTGAACACAAACGCCTATGTCACAAGATGGGTTACCAAATGGCTCATGGACAGAACTCACATGATGAGAGTTGCGGGAGCTAGGTCCGTCTCTAAACCGGTTACAGGTGGCTAGAGATGGCTTGTACCTGTCACCCTTAGGCTTTTGAATACTTGCCAAGGCTCTTGCCACCACCATAGTGCCTGTTTTAGGCAAGGCTCAAAAGACAAACCCACTGCAGTAAATAGCACAAGTAACAAAAAACTGAGGATAATGCTACTCAATGCCAGAAGTCTAAACCTCAAAATGCACGCACTCGAGGCACTCCTCAGTATGGCGAAAATTGATATATGTGCAGTAACAGAAACCTGGTTTAAGGCTGAAGAGAGCACCCCAGCACTACCAGGCTACAACTCATACCATGCATTTCGGCCACAGCACCCAAACCTAAATACAAAACGCAAGGGCGTATCCATATTCATCAAAGATGATCACACCTCCATGTTAATGGCACAGCACGATGCTTCAGAGATCATCCACGTGCAACTAACAATGGGCAAAACTGCAATTCAAATTGTAGCTTGCTACAGATCACCCACCATGTCCCAGGACCCTCATTCCATGTTTCTGGAAACACTGGGAAACATAAAGGTCCTACCAAACACCCTAATATTGGGTGATTTCAATTACCCAAACATTAACTGGGAGAACTACTAACTCCCTTGCCCAACTTTTCCTAGAATTTATAAAATCAAATGCCCTGGTTCAACTGGTCAACACTCCCACCAGACGTGACAACCTATTGGACCTGGTCATCACCAACATGGGTGACCAGTGTTCCACACCAGAGGTCAACCCCTCACTGGTTAGATCTGACCATAAACAAATCACTTTGGATATCCATATTCCACCCCCACCCCCGGACGAGAAAGCCACCGTGAAAAACATTTCAAAAGCAAACTTCACGTTACTTAAGACTGAGGTGGATAACACTGTCCAAGCTGCAAAATCCTTTACTAATGCATTCTATGGGCAGCTACAAGAATGCATGGATCGTGCCATCCCAAGCAAAACCAAGACTCACTCCTCCAAGAAAAGGAAACCAGTCCGGTGGACTCCTGCCATGAACAAGCTATACAATAGAAGGAGGAAACTAGTACAGACAAGAGTAAAATCCAAAGAAGGGAAGACATCCTTGATCAGTATCAGCAAGAAACTACGATCCCTCATAAAATCATCCAAGGTAAGCTTTGAAAGAAAAATTGCCAAGGACTCCAAAGATAACCACAAGGCATTCTTTAGCTATGTCAAGAATCTAAGTGGCAATGCTCAGATCTGCTCGAGTTAGTGCAGAATGGCACAAAACACACTGAACCGACCGATATCACCAACATCCTAGCAGACAGGTTCAGCGCAAACTTAACCCGCCACTCACCCCCAAAAGGGCCCATAACCATACCAGAAAAATGTAGAGTCCCTGAAATCACAGGCACTCAGGTTAAAACAGCCCTGTCCAAAGCAAAAAACAGCATCAATGGGACCGGACATTGTCCCAGGCTGCGTTCTACACAAGCTCAAAGACAAACTAACCCCTCACCTAAACACACTGTTCAAACTCAGTCTCTTCACAGGCTGCATACCCTTAGAGTGGTGCACAGCAACAATTATTCTGCTCCACAAAGGTAGAGCCACAACAGACCCTGGGAACTATCACCCTATAAGCCTGACTATCTTGGTCTGTAAGGCTATTGAGCGCATCATCATGGAACTCATTAACAGAGACATTGAGAACCTCCAAACACTGGACCCTACCCAGTTTGGCTTTGTTAAGGGCAGATCATGCCTCCTAAACCTGGTGGACTTCTTTGAGAAAGTTACCAAGGCTATAGACAAGGGATAGGTGGTACACACAGCCTACCTAGACCTCGCTAAGGCCTTTGACACCATTCCCCATTCTGGTACTATAAACAAGCTCACCAGCCTGAACATAAACCCCTATGTCGCAAGATGGGTTGCCAACTGGCTCATGGACAGAACCCACATGATGAGAGTTGTGGGAGCTAGGTCTGTCTCTAAACCAGTTACAAGTGGTGTTCCCCAAGGCTCAGTCCTAGGATCCCTCCTGTTCGGCATATACTTCTCAGAGGTACAGGCAAGCACAGGAGGACTATGGCTGACCAAGTTTGCAGACGACTGCAAACTAGGGGCTATAATTAACTCTCCAGCTGACACAGACATCCTCCAAAAGAGTCTCACTGAGACGGATACCTGGTGTCAAAACCATGGCCTCAAGCTAAATGACAAAAATTGCATAGTCATCCCCTTTGGAAAAAACAAAGTACCCACAAACTACCACATAGGTGGTAGTCCCCTAAATACGGAAGACGTAATAAGGGATCTGGGGACCCAAGTAGATAGTAATCTCAGCTTTGATAATCACATTGCCAAAGTGGTTAGAAAATCCTGCTACATGGCTCACCTAATCACAAAAGGGTTAGCATCCAGATCAAAGGAGGTCATTGTGCCCCTCTACTCATCACTCATCATACCCATCTTAGAGTACAACACCCCATTCGGGATGTACCTTACAAGACACCTGCAACAGCTGAAAAGACCACAGAAGTACCTCACTAAGAGGATCAATGGCCTCAAACAGATGCCCTATACAGCTCAACTGAAAAATCTCCAGTTGTACTCGGTTGCAGACCGCCTACTCAGAGGTGATCTCTGCCTGACATACAAGGCCATGTCCAAACCAGAATTGATGGACATGCTCCACCTAAAGAAAACCTTATCCACTCGAGCCACATGCTCTAGGGATCTAAACCTCACCACAACAATAAATAGGACATGCTGGAGGGATAGATTCCTGTCCCAGAGACTTCCCATGCTTTGGAACAAGATCCCAATCTACATTAGGCAGAGCTCCTCACTAACACTCTTCAAAAGAAACCTTGACGAGTCAATGGGAAACAGAAAGTTTACCTCGGGGATCACTTCAGTGGCTCTGCTGGACAGAGGCACAGGGAACTAATCTAAGGGGGTGGCGAAAGCCAACACATTCTGGATAGGCTTTTAAATGCCTTTGGGCAGATAGCCTAGTACTCACCTATGTACCTATAATCAGTTACCTGTATGGTTGATTGTGACAGTGGTCCCCATACAGTGGACCTTAGGACACATACTGGGGGTACCATGCTGTAAAGACAGTATACCCAGCACTGACACACCCCACATTGGATATAGTACTTACTGAAATCCATGATAATACTCTGACATGCCCACCATCACACATTGACGAGGACTGCAATGCAACCCCTTATCTATCTCAATAGTGCTACTACAGGGATATGCATCTCTTGCATATGCCACAGGTATAGTAGGGTGATGCTTTGTAATAGCTCTCCTGTGGTTAGCAACATCACTGTCCCTTATATTGCGTGGCAAGGTGTATTGTATTAGGAGAATGTGGCCTCAGAATGCTGTATCCTACAAATATACACACTTGCACACATACACACACTTGCCAAGACTCAGAGGGTAACCCATGCCTATCTACCCATTTGTACAACAGCATTGTGCTGGCACTGCAAGCTCCAGGTAGCCCATAGGGTGAAGAGTGTAACAAGGTACATGCAATGTCCATTACACCAGCAGCCATATCTAACTATGGCAATGGAGGGTGTAGTGGGTGTGAAGGGCTTCAGGGTATTATCAACTGCAGGTTTACAAACACACAGACACTTTTATTCTCAGTAATGCACACTGACACATTTGTCAGCACTGGGGTTCATAGGTGTAGGTGTTCATAGGTGTGTACCAGGATATTGTCCATGGAGATATGGTAAGAGTAGGGGATGTGGGTTCAGTGGTATCATGCCACCTGCCATTTGCCAGCAGGTCATCTATCAACTGATGCCACAAGAGTGATCCCCAGGGTGAGAGTTAAATACAACATCCGATTCAGTAATCAGCAAAAAAATCTTGCTTTTTTCCCACTTTTCTGAGATTTAAAAAAGTTCAGTTACAGATTTGCTATTCTCAACTGTTTGTAAGTTTCTTGGAGGCCATTGTTTGCTTGGGCTAAAGGGAAGTCTCTGTGTTCATCAGTGGCAGTGATAAACATTGAGCAGCCTGCCTGCCCCCGTGGGAGTGGTTACTGCCTTGAAACTGTAGTTTACTGGCCATTTTGGGTCAGTTCCAAACTACTTGATCTCCCTCTCTTAAAACCTGATTGCTCGTGGTTTTGGCATCTTTTCGGACTTGTTGGCTGTTGGTGAAGCACCCACCAAGGGGAGAAAATGCTGAGAGAAGAAAGGAGCCACTTTTGAGATTTTTAAGTATTTTGCTTCAGATTATTTGTTAAGTTTTTGTGCATTGTCGCCTACTTTTGAGCATTTTCTGGCTTGTTAAACTTGATTTCTGTGTTGGTAACTGTATTTAGAACACAACCTAGAGCTGATTACTGAATTTCCTGCCTGCACTTATTTTTAAAATCATTTTTTGTTTCTTAAAACTTGCATTTTATCTGTCTCTGGCCTAGCACTCAAGTGTGGGGTCATTTACTGCACTGTTCTAACTTGTTGATACTTGTGAACCTCTGCTTTCCTTAAAAAAAACAAAAAAAAAATCTTGCTTTTTCCCACTTTTCTGAGATTTAAAAAAGTTCAGTTACAGATTTGCTGTTCTGAACTGTTTGTAAGTTTCTTGGAGGCCATTGTTTGCTTGGGCTAAAGGGAAGGCTCTGTGTGCATCAGTGGCAGTGATAAACATTGAGCAGCCTGCCTGCCACTGTGTGAGTGGTTACTGCCTTGAAACTGTAGTTTTATTGGCCATTTTGGGTCAATTCCAAACTCCTTGATCTCCCTCTCTTAAAACCCTCTTTTACGCAGTTTTGCGCATTTTTGCACATAGCGCAACATCGGGCAGCGCCACCTAATTGGGTTTAAACTATTCCTGGCTCCACAAAGTCTGCTCTTCACTTTTTCCCTTAGAACTGCTCTATCTCTCAAATTAAACACCATATTCTCATTCTAAGGCCCCTCACTGGTCCAAATAAGTAATCTTACAAGTTAGCATTAATAAACCATAAGCACTACTTACTCTTATACTCTCTACAATTACCTTGTACCTTATTGGTCCGTTTTAATTCAGTTCCATATATTACTCTAGCATGTCCAAAGGTCAGTCAATGGTTTCCTCTCCAGTCCAGCTGGTGAATCTGGGAATTTTGAGGCAATGTTACAACTGTCTCATGTACACGGACAACCCTCTCCTCCTCCAAACAGGTTCAAATATATGTGAGAGATGCAACCATATAGCCAAACTGGAGGCTGAGCTCTCTCATCTCAAAACTGGTGTAACCAGTCAGGAGGAGAAGGTAACCTCACACAACACAATTCCAGTATCACATAGTCCCACCACAACAGCGAACCAAACACATAAAAACACAAAAACATACTCAGAGGCTCTAAATAAAAATCTACCTAAGCAACAGAGACCTCCAAAGCAGATATCCTAGCAAACGCTACCCCAAAATAAAACACGTACAACACATAGCACACAAAGTCAGTGTGCCAAGCAGTCACAGCCCTTAAGGCTGAATAGCACACCTGATACTCTTGCAATAGGTGACTCTATTGTCAGACACACTGACGTCCCGCTCACCAGGCTGAATAAAGAGAAGGTCACAGTGAGCTGCCTGTTGGGCGCTAGGATCCGCCACATAACGCAAGCACTCAGGTCACTCCAAAGCAAATACAAATATGACTCAGTCATTGTACATGCTGGCGTGAATGACCTGAGATGTACCTCCCTTGACTACATGAAAAGAGACATAGGGGAGCTCTCTGATCATGTAGCCCAGGCCGGTATTACCCTGACCTTGAGCAGCATCTTACCCTCACCTAGAATGATGCCACAGTATAAAGACAAAATGATCGATTTTAACAATTGGCTAAAATTTTGGTGTCATTCAAAGGGGATCCAGTGTCTGTCAGCCTGGGATGACATGCTCGACAAGCCACGTTGCTTCACTAGGGACGGTTTGCACCTGTCACCCCTGGGCTTTCGGATATTGGCAAAGGCTCTTGCCACCCCCATAGTGCCTTTTTTAGGCAAGGCTCAAAAGTCAAACCCACCTCCATAGACAGCACAAGGAACAAGAAACTAAGGTTAATACTGCTAAACACCAGAAGTCTTAACCTCAAGATGCATGCACTCAAATCTCTCCTCAGTATGGAGAACATCGATATCTGTGCAGTGACAGAAACCTGGTTCAAGGCTCCAGAGAGCACCCCAGCACTACCAGGTTATACCTCATATCATGCTTTTCGGCCCCAAAACCCAGACCGAACCACAAAAAGAGGGGGAGTTTCCATATTTTTCAAGGATATCCACACCTCCAGGTTAGTGGCATTGCACGAAGTATCAGAGACCATCCATGTGCAACTGACAGTGGGCAAGACTGCTTTTCAGTTTATAGCAACCTACAGACCACCCTCTCAAAGTCAGGAATCCCACTCGGCTTTCCTGAAAACATTGGAGAACATGAATCTCTCTCCAAACACCATTATATTGGGTGACTTCAACTACCCAAACATAGACTGGGAGCATTACTCAAGCCCCAGCACCTTAGCCCAAAGGTTCCTGGAATTTATAAACTCAAATGCTATGGAACAACTAGTCACCACTCCCACAAGAGGGGAAAACATACTAGACCTGATCATTACCAACATGGGGACTCTATGCTCCATACCAGAAGTATATCCCTCATTGGTAAGATCAGACCATAAATTAATTTCACTGGATATCCACATCCCGACCCCACCCCCAGCCCAGAAAACCACAGTGAAAAACTTCTCAAAAGCAAACTTCACACTTCTGAAAACCGAAGTGGAATCCTTCAAGGCCCCAGGGCCAGTGGAAACTATGGCCCAAACTGCAGAATCCTATATAAACACATTCTACGAACATCTCCAGGAATGCATGGATCATGCTATCCCAAACAAAATCAAGACGCAATCATCCAAAGGCAGGCATCCAGTCTGGTGGACCCCAGCCATAAATAAACTGTACAACAGAAGGAGGAAGCTACTACATGATAGAGCAAAATCCCTAAAATGGAAGGCATCTCTGATCAGTACTAGCAAAACATTACGATCCCTCATAAAATCCTCCAAGGCTAGCTTCGAGAGAAAAATTGCACAGGACACTAAAGACAATCATAAGGCTTTTTTCAGTTATGTTAAGAACCTGGGATGCAACTCCCAGACTTGTTCTGAGTTGATTCTAAATGACAAAAAATACACTGAACCCACAGACATCGCCAATATCCTGGCAGACAGGTTCAGTGCAAACTTCTCCACCCCCTCCCCCCCAAAAGAGCAAGTATCTATCCCGGCAGAGTGCAGCCTCCCAAACATCTCTGATGCTCAGTTGAAGGCCGCCCTCTCCAAACTAAAAAACACTGCTTCCATGGGACCAGATGGTGTCCCGGGTTGCGTCCTACATGAACTCCAAGAAGAACTAATCCCTCAAGTAAAACTGCTGTACAATCTCAGCCTCACTACAAGATATGTGCCCAAAGAATGGCGTACAGCAACAGTGGTCCCACTCCTCAAAGGTGGCGCCTCTGCGGACCCTGGAAACTATCGCCCCATAAGCCTGACTAGCCTAGTCTGCAAGGCTATGGAGAGGATCATCATGGAACTCATAAGCAAAGACATTGGGGACCTACAGACACTAGATCCTACCCAATTTGGCTTTGTCAAGGGCAGATCCTGCCTTTTGAACCTGGTCGACTTCTTCGAAACAGTCACCAAGGCCATAGATGAAGGGAAGGTAGTCCACACAGCCTATCTGGACCTCGCAAAGGCATTTGACACAATACCCCACTCGGGCATCATAGATAAGCTATCCAGCCTAAATATAAACCCCTATGTCACAAGATGGGTCACAAACTGGCTCAAAGACAGAACCCACAGAGTCAGAGTTGCTGGAGCCATGTCAGACTCGAAACCGGTCACAAGTGGCATCCCACAAGGTTCTGTCCTGGGACCTCTCTTGTTCGGTATTTACTTTTCTGAGGTACAGGCCAACGTGGGAGGACTATGGCTCACCAAGTTCGCAGATGACTGCAAACTGGGTGCCATAATCGACTCTCCAGCTGACACAAACATCCTTCAAAAGGTCTCAGAGACGGATAACTGGTGCCAGAGCCATGGTCTAAAGCTAAATGCCAAAAAGTGTATAGTCATACCCTTTGGCAAAAACAATGTGCCCACAAATTACCACATAGGTGGTAACCCATTAAGTACAGAGAAAGTAATTAGGGATCTGGGGACCCAAGCTGATAGCTATCTCTCCATTGACAACCACATTGCCAAAGTGGTTAGAAAGACCTTCTACATAGCCCACCTCATCATGAAAGGATTCACATCTAGATCAAGAGATGTAATTGTGCCCCTTTAGTCATCCTTCATCAGGCCCATCATAGAATACAATGCCCCCTTTGGGATGTAACTTACCCTACACCTGCAGCAAATAGAAAGACCCCAAAAGTACCTCACCAGGAGGATCAAGAGACTCAAACAGATGCCATATGCTGCTCAGTTAAAAAAATCTCCAGCTCTACTCAGTTGCATACCGCCTACTTTGAGGCGATCTATGCCTGACATATAAAGCTATGTCCAACCCAGAATTAATCGACATGCTCCACCTCAGTAAAACTAAATCCCATAGAGCCATGCACTTGAGGGACTTGAACCTCAGCACAGAAATAAATAGAACATGCTGGAGGGACAGATTCATAACCCAGAGGCTCCCTTCGCTCTGGAATAGAATTCCAATTCATGTTAGGCAGAGCACCTCACTGACTCTCTTCAAGAAGAATCTTGATGAGTGGATGGGGGATCGTAGGTTTGTCCCGGGGATTACTTCTGTGTCACTATTAGACAGAGGCACAGTAAACTAAACTTTAAAAAGGGCACAGTATACTCAAATCAAGGGGTGGCGTAAGCCAAACACAATTGGGCTAGGCTTATAAATGCCCCAGGGCAGATAGCCTAGTATAAACCTATGAACCTATGAATCATCTGGTTGCCTCTTCCAGAGGGCCAGTGAGGTGCTCCAATTGACATGTATGCAATATGTATTACATAACATGGTCAGTGTCTGTCTTGGAGATTTGTCATTACCCTGTTATTTTATCAGACTGGAATGTGATCACTGATTACCAGGTCTGAGCCATGATTAGCAGGTTTCAGCATGGCTGCAATATAAATGATAAGCAGAGTTACGCACTGGTAAGCAAAGCTGAAATGATTTAAGCGCTTATTCATTTAACCGTACATTTGCAGCACATACCGTTGTGCAAACCCGCGCTTAAAGCTGCTCAAAACTTCCTTAACCACTCTGTATCCAACATTCCTTGTTCTGCCTTGCAACAAAATAAACAGTCTTTTTGGGTCTTGAACCCAGGACCCTGTACATTATAGTCAGAGCAGTTAACCACTAAGCCATCACAGCTATGAAAACATTGGTTGTTTTTTCCAATATATCTGTCAGTACACATAAGGAATAGTAGTGAACAACTGCTTTGACTTCTACAATTGCATAATACTTGTTAGTGGACATATTGTTGAATCAGTATGTTATATCTATATAAGCACATATCAGATAAATATGGTGGGATATATCTGGGAAGATAAATACAGCAATCGTGTACACATAACAAGGATATGGATATATATGTACATATCTAGATATATGTAAGCATGTACATACACATATATATTTATATTTATGTATCTATATACATCTGTATATTGCGTTATATATATGAGCATATATAGATCTAGCTGTATATATATATATATATATATATATATATATACATATATGAAAAACAAACTGAAAATATGCCTATGTACAAATAAAGATTCAAAGTTAAATATATAAGAAAACACTTGCAAGGTGTAATAAATTCCAAAAGCTGCCAGGTGGTGAATCCCAAAGAAAACTTCCTTTTATTGACACAAATACAGGCTTCAGCACTTTCAGCCATGAAAATGGCTTTCATCAGAAACACCCATAATCCCAATGGCAATCACTTAAATACCCTTCAGTGACAAAAAATGACAATTCAATTAACCAATTAATATATTTTATATAAATATAAAACTAACAAACTAAAAACACTACTATAAGACATTTATAAAAACTGAAATTCTACTTGAATGTAAGGGTTTCCCATTGGGATTATGGATGTTTCTGATGAAGGCCAAGTAAAGTGCTTAAGCCTGTATTTGTGTCAATAAAAGTAAGTTTTCTTTGGGATTCACCACCTGGCAGATTTTGAAATGTATTGCAACACCTTGCAAGTGTTTTTTGTATATGTAAACACACACACACACACACACATATATATATATATATATATATATATATATATATATATATATATATATATATATATAAACGAATGTGTGTGTGTTTGTATGTGTGTATATCTATATCTATATATAGATCTATCTATATATATATATATATATATATATATATATATATATATATATATATATATATATATATATATATATATGTATATGTGTATATATCTATATGTATATGTGTATATATCTATATATATATATATATATATATATATATATATATATATATATATATATATATATATATATATACATGTATAACATATGTCCATAACATGTAGTGGAGTCATACCTCAGCACCTATAGTCACAACCTCTTAGTGCAAGGTGATGTCATGTAAGTATCAGAGGTATAAATGTAGAATGTTGCTACAGTAACAGGGGTTATCTTAACAGAAATGTTGTGTGTGAAGTCACATCTGATACTGACATGTACGCCATCAGTTACTGACAGACATCATAAGATCATAATAGTGAAGTATACAGCACAAATCACAGTAATGGTCCTGTGGAATACAGCAGAGATATGGCCAATACATGTGTACAGTCTGACACACTCTGGTCAGCCCTGAGGTATACACAGAACCCCTTAGTGCAAGATGTGTGGACCAAGCCTGACAGAGTGGATGTTTACAGCCATGTAAATGGGGATATCACAAAAATACTGAAATAGATAAGCTCACACTGTTTATGCATTCACACACTCCTGTCTGTTCTTACACATAATATCTGGAAGAGCAGAGGTCACAAGCCCACATACTACCCACTAGTTAGTGACATACATCTGTACAGCATCCCACTGCATTGTCAGAAATACACAACAGTTATGGTGGCCTGGCAACAGTACATCTGGCAAATATCTGGACATAACATCACACTGGGTAAATGCACTGAGCTGCTAGGCATATCACAATGTATGTGCAAACTACAGGCAGACTGCCACAACAGCGGCCTACATTTCTTATGGGGGAATACACATGTACCTGCAAATATAGCAGGCTCTACAGTCATGTAATAGCATGAAGTAACAGACACCTGTGTGAAAGCTCATACCTACAACCAATCTGAACACAGCCACAGTCAAATATGGTAAGAGCACTTAATATTACAGTATATGGACTGCGTGATCAACACCATCCTCATATGTGCCACCAACATACTAACCCTACATATACTGGGCCAATACACAGTGTATTCCAATGCCTGACTCTGGTTTGTGACATGTGTCGGTCTGGCCCTACAAACATGTACGCCGATAGGGTACCATACACTGGAGCAGCATGCAACATCAGATAGAGCAGGACTAAGAACAATGGCATCTACTACAGTCTGTACACAGGCCAAGGTACATATTCACAATACACACTCTTTCAACAATCACGATAAGTACACAGACCTCAGTACTGTACACACTACAACATAATGTCCAGGTTTTGTCCTCAAATATAAGGCCTACTATGCATAACATGTCTAGCAATCTGATATCTCACTGGCTTGTTCTCAGGTATGATGTCAGTAAATAATGATGTGCTGAACATATGCACCTCTTACTGCATGACATATGTACAAAGGTTGACATATTTGTGGTTGGAAGCACAAACACAGGGCCAATATTAACATGTTGCTGTGATAAACTCATACATTTACTGGTGTAACAGGGTTTGTTGTGACATATGTCTTCTGAGAGATATGAAGTCATTAACTCACATGGCTGTCACCATGTACTGACTGCAATCCTCAGAGTATGCTACTGCATTTCGAAAGATAGGAAATGTGTGAGTAACACAACAAATGTAAGACTCCAAACACTGCCCAGTCTGCAGATAGCCCTACAGGTGAGAGTTTCCTCAACCACATAAACTGCCATGACAGATATTAAATCATATAGAACAGCCATATCCACACAAACCCTGTTAAACCAACATTACTTCAAATGTAAAAGAGCAATACTTACATTCTGTCCCCATGTCTGGAACATTCCCCTTCTGTTTGTTGTCCTGTCTACACAGTGTAGGTTTTAAGAGTTATATCCAACTACCCTCTGTGATGCTGTTTGTCAAACACCCACATGAAGTCCTGCTCACAGTGAAGGAAAAGGGCCAACACACACATGAAGTTATAGGAGTGTGTTTCCATGCAATTGGCTATAGGAATGATACTACAGCTGTTCCACATGCAATTAGCAAGTGGGGGACTGCAATTTGTGCATAGGCCATCAGCTGATCATGAGCATCACTTACAAAACCCAAGCTGCTGCCTAAGCAAAGCAGATGTACTTTTCCACATCCACCAGAGAGGGAGAGAGAGAGAGACAGACAGAGACAAAGTAAGAAAGGAATTGAGTAGGAGAGTAAGAGGTAAGCATGTCTGTGTATGATCCATGGGTGAAGAGTGGTATCTGGGCATTAAGACTGGTTGCCTGTAATGTGTACTAATCCATACTGTCACATGCTAATTGCACATGGCTGTACACATTTATGGCTGAGGATTGTCAACAACAATCTCTACAATGTTTGGCTTTGTAATGTTGACAATGGGACATGTTGCTCCTCAATATAATGATGTGGCAAAACCCACACTGCAATGGACCCTGTCATTACACAATCACCCCAACACCCACACAGGACACTGAAAACACACAAACTTACCAGTACTGAGTTTCAACCCCCTACTTGACTATGTATTGCTATTACATTGTTATGCAGTTATTGCACATGCCACAGAGCTCATATGTTGGAGAACTGTCCAAAGGTATCATTTAAGGTGAGTAACATCAGCAACATGTGATAAAGGAGAGATAAGGGATGTGTAGTACATGTGCATGTCCACAAAAGCAGGTGTGAAGGAAGGCACATCCACACTTTCTTAGGGAATCACACGTTATCACATGTTATCACAGTTAGCAGTGTCAGGATTAGAATTCCTACCTAACCAGTTTGTTACACTACAGTATTATGCAGTTATCACATGTGCCACAGAGCTTACCAGGCTGATATATTGCCAAAGAGTTATTTCAAGGTGGCTGGCATCAGCAGGCATGCTACAGTAGGGCAATGGGAGGTGTAGTGAGTGTGAATGGCTTCAAAATCATTAAACCAAATGACATCCTTATATCATCTGAAAATGTTTTGACAACTTGCAGTTGTGCTTTCAGTTCCTCATCTGATGAGCTATACAGTTTTAAATCATTGACAAATAGAAGGTGAGAAGTCTTTATACTTTGTTGTTTTCTAGGAGCCAGATTATAGCCATGGCCTAAACTGTTGAGTAAACAGCTTAATGGATTAAGGGCAAGGCAGAATAGTAAGGGTGAAAGTGAGTCACCCTGGAATATCCCCCTTTGAATTTTTATTGGTGGGATAACAATTTGTCCTTTATCATGGCTTAATTGCAAAGTGGTCTGCTACTGTTTCATGGTCACTGTAATATAATCGATCAGTGTGGGGTGTATCTTATACATTTTTAAGCACTCTTTTTTCCATGAATGAGGGATACTATCAATTGCTTTTTTGCAGTCAATCCATGCCATACTTAGATTCTTCCCCTTTTTACAGTTCTCCACTATGACTTTATTTAACAACAAATGATCCTTTGTTCCATATGACTTTCTTTTATTCGCCTTTTGTTCTACTGTCATAATTGAGTTTTCTTCTAAATTACTATAAACTCTGTCAGCATCAATTCCCATCTATAGTTTATACGTCATCAAAAGGCAAGTTATTGGTCTATAATTTTTGGTGTAGCTTGCAGGTTCACTCTTAAGTAGGAGCATTGGTTTTCTTGTTGTTAGCCAGGTTGGTGTCTGTTCTGGGTGCTCATATAAATAGTTCTTACTCATGGCTAAATCTTCGTGCAAAGATGTTAATACTTTTAACCAGAAGTTAGGTACTGCATTTGGGCCTAGGGTTTTCCAATTACAGGCTTTTCTTAACTTTGTCTCAATCTCTCTGGCCATTACTTCATTCCATTTCATATCCTGTACCTTTAAACTTCTTAATCTTTCTTTTACTTCTTCTATCCATTTAGCATCTTTGTTATGTTCCACAGGATCTTTATAGATATTTCTCCAAAATGTATCTATTTCTTCTTTTTTTGGCAGTCTTTCAACTCCTTTTATCTTATTTCCCAGTTCTCTATAAAACATTTTTGGGTCCTCACTAAATTGCTTATTTTGCACTTTTCATTTATATTTATCTTTATATCTTCTAAGTTTTTCCACATGTGCTGAAATTTTTAGTTTACTTGCGATAATGCATGATAGATCCTTGTCTGTTCTAATATTGTGCATTGCTTTTGTCATACCTATCTTTCTTAGTACTTTTGTTGATCTGTTCTCTCTTCTATAGTCTTCTAAAAGTGACACTTCTTGTCTTAATTGCTTTATAATTTTCTCTGTTCGATATTTCCATGATGTTATTTTATTTCTCCCCTTCTTTTCCCTCACTACCCAATGTTCTTGTGGTAGAACTTTATCAGTTATTAATTTAGCTGCACAGTAATATATACTGTTTACTTCTGTTATATCACATGATCTCTATAAACAGTCCTAATTACTGTGTTCATTTGTTTTATCAGACTTCTGACTTTTTGGGTTTTATTAACCTTCTGCAGTCTATTTCTTACATTGATCTTGATATATCTGTCCATGTCTATTAAATCAAGCAATTCTTCTCTTAGCTCATTTGATTCCAAACTGAGGGTACATCCCTTGTTTTCCAATTCCTGCGGGCATTCTATAGAAGGTTCTATAACATCTTCTTGTGACACAGTTGCATCAATTTCATCCTGTGCCGTCCGTTGCTCTATCATATGGGAACTCACTGGCCATCACTCAACATTGACTGCATCACAGTTTCCTGTTCCTGCACTTGCTGTCTAGCTTCAAGTGATCGTTTATACTGGTTTTCAGTGGAAGGCTCCAAATTATCTTCATATGGCACCTGTATATGGCAATTATACACTATTATGGGCCTGATGATGGATGAGTAGAGAAGTATTATACCTTCCTTAGATCTGGAAAAAATGCCCCCGGTTATTAGTGTGACAAGGTAAGAGGACTTCCTAATAACAGTGGCTACACGGTGTTCAAAGAATAGTCCATTGTCAGGAAAAGTGCCCAGAATCCTAATGGCTGAGTAGTCATTCAAAGAGGTGTCAATTTTGTGGTAGATAAATGGGTGATAAGTTATGCCAAAGGAAAGAATGCATTTCTTGGCATTTAATTTTAGACTGTGGTCCAGGAAAAATGTACTAATGCATCTTAGTCCCTTTTATGGAATCTGGAGGTCAGATGGGGAGTTAATGACAGGTCAAGTTTGTAGTTATCTGCAGACTTGGTCAGCCATCCCTTGATGTTAGCCTTCCATTAAAGTAAATACCAAATCACTGGCAAATACTTATTCAACAAGAGTACATCTTAGACAGTAATAGTTTGGCGTCTTTCAGTTAGCCATTTTGCTGTTTAGAGGGTAACATACAGGTTTACATTTAGTTTAATTAGCTTGTCAGTATACCAAAATATGGGATTCTGGTGGTGTGAAACCATCTTACTGTGTCTAATGCATCAGAGGCATGCTCATAGAAGCTCATTAAGTTCAAGAGGCAGGATCAGCCTTTAACAAATCCAAAATGGTTTGGGTCCAGAGCTTGTATACTGCCTATTCCTTTTTAATAAGTTCCATAATGAAGTATTCCATTGCTCGCAGATAAGGCTAGAAAGGCTTATAGTCTATAGTTTCCTGGATCAGAAGTGGACCCACCCCCCTTGTGGAGCAGGATGACTACTGCAGTCCTCCATTCCACTGGCATGAATCCAGTGCAGAGGTCGAGGCAAATAGGCTTATTAGCATGTCTACCAGACAAGAAGGATGTCTGATCACTTATCAGGACTCGTGAAGCAAGTGTTTTTAGCCATGGAGAGATCATTCAGGACTTAGTCAAAAGGTGACTACAATTTGTGATTGAGGGCATGCTATTAAGCTGGGAAAAGTTACAGGGAGATAGGGTAGTAGAGCTGAATTTGGCATCTAATATTTTTGTCTATGTCATCAGGTTATGAGTAAATGTTCTTGCTATGCCATTAGCTCTGAGCATTGCTGGATATTACATCTAAGGTTTCTGACATAAATTACGAATGCCTTGTGAGTGGCCTTAGTATAAGTAGCAGTTCTCACTTTATACTTATTATCGGAGGATTTGATTTTGTTTCACAGTTCTTTGATGATTTTTTTAGTTTAACTGAAGATGAATGGGTATTAAGTTAACTTTTACAGGCTATGGATTTTTTTCCCTTTGATTGTATAGTTTATTTATATTAGGGTTGCCCCATAAGGTGTTTATTTCTGAATTTGGCATGCTTTGATGTGGGCATAGAGATCATCCACAAATGTGGCAGTCTGTGAGCTGGAGTCATTGAGGTGAGAAGGGCATCTCATTTCATAATATCAGCAGTTAGCTGGATTAGCTTTGCTTTAGAGTAGTCTCTAAAGACAGAAATGTTTTCTGGTAAGTCACATTATACTCTCATAGTTAAGTGTTATCAAATGATGGTCAGATCTGACCAGTGATGTGGTAGCTGTAGGTGTTGAGCATGGTGTGGCAATATCAGTGAGAACCAGGCCCCGTAATCTGGAACACCTAGTAAGTGCTTGAACCAGCTGGTTTAGAGAACCAGGATTAATGACTATGAGAAATGTCTGTGAATTTATTTGAGGTGGGGTAGGTCTCCCAGTTAAAGAAGGGATAGTTGATGTCTCCTATGACTCGATGGGGAGGGATGTCAGCTTGTTTAGATATGCCTCATGGGCTGCAGGTGACCTGCAGGGGGTACCGCAGCTGTCCGTGATACGGTATAGAGTTATACATACTGTAAAAAGGATATGAAGAAGTTCAAGGTCTTTGTCCTGATTTAAGAGTCTGGATGTGAGGTAGCTTCTTAGGAAAACACACTCACTTCATGCAGTAACACCATTACTTTTGATATATTGTACAAACTTGCTTTCTACATTACTAAAATAGCCACATTTTTCCTCTAAGCAATTCTCTCAGTTTCCTTATCTCTTCATATTACTTTTTTTCTTTCTCCCCCCCACTCTCCATTTAAAAATATACTTTATTGCATTTCAACTTGTATGTTACTTGCCAATATGAGCAGCACTTATAAAATGTTCTTATAGATAACTTATCCTTCTGTATTTTCCAGCTATCCTATTTCAAGATTTTTCTCCTTCACTGTTTTACCACTCAGTCTTCTTAGCCTCCCTCTTTAATCACATCTTCATTTTCACAAACTCCTGCCCAAACATCCAGTGTGATCTGAAAGCTCAGCATGTATCAGATTCCCATCACTTCTATCAAATCCTCCAGAAACAATATAAAATTTATATCCATTTTTAAAATCCATCTTAAAACATACATTTTATCTCCATACAATTAACCTTCAGTTTCTCATCTCTCTTATCACCTTAATATCTTTTATCTAACATTCTTCCTTCTGCAAACTGTAATTCAGATCCCATGTCAAATAATATTCATCCTTACAATAACACATTTCTTAAGCTCTTTAAATAAAATGTTTCTACCTGATGTGTTAATTTATACACTGCATTTAATCTTACTGGCTTCATTTTCATTCTCACATCACACATCAACACTCTTCCTAACACCATAACTGTAACATCCATCCAGTACCTTAATATCAATATTTTAGTCAATACAACAATACCAGAAAATATAGAAAAAACATCTAAAACCATGCATGAAGGAAAATAAAAGCAGAGCTGGTATTGAGCACTTTCGTTCTATAATCATGACAAAAACTTCTCCAGAAAAACATTTTTATTAATAAGTATGCAACTGGTAAGCACTACATTAAATATACTTGTTACTGCAAAGTAACCAGCCAACAAAATGTGAAAAAATCTTTAAATTAGCTGTAAATGATAAATACAACCTTTGATCTAAGGCAAGTCAAAATGTAATAAAATGTTACAAACAATCAGTTAATTGTTTTAGTGAAGCTGTAAAGTCTTTGAAAAAATAGGTAGGGGTGAGGGGGTTACTTCAACCACAGCAAAGCGCACTTAATATTCAGAGTTTCATTTAGTCCTGGGAAAACCTCTGCATTGAGGAATAACTGCCACTTTAACTCACAAAACTCCAGTAAAGTATCCACATCTCCATAAAGTAAATCTATCTGTTCTAAAACCAGGAATATGAATTTCTGGAACCCTGTGCATACTTGACTGCGTTTACCTAAAGAAATATTAGTTTCTTTATTACATATGGCTGCACAGTGTTCTTTGATATACCTTGACAGTTTCCTTGTTGAAATGTCCCAGTTTTTAGAAATAATGTCTCAAATCAAATCAAAAGTAAACTAAAGAAATGAATAATTGCTAACAGGTTATCTTAGCCATCTTAAAGCACATTTAATATTAAGAGACTCATTAAATCCTGGCTGAAAATCTGCATTATGTAGCAGCTGCCACTTTAATTCACACACCTCTAGTAAAGTGTCATTATCACCAAAAAACAAGTCTATCTGTTCTAGCACTAAGAATTTAAATTGAACAAAACACAAGTAATCTCCGTGGTATCCCCAAAGTCTCAAAACAACCCACTAAAGTGTAGTGGGTCTAAAAACAAAACAGAGTAAGAAACTTCTCTGTGTGGAAGATTTTCAGTCCATATATTTCTAGTTAATCACAGTATATTAATTAGATCAAACAATAGTAGTAGAAGTAGCGAACGTAAGCTCGTCAAGTCAAAAAGTAATAATAGAAAATATATAATTCTACATCATTACTAAGTATTCAAAAGTAGTCCAAGCAAGGCAGGCCATCTGTTTCCAGTCGAAAATCCTTTATTAAGTACACAGACAAGCGATCCAAGTAAAACAAAAATAGCGTAATAATTTCCTCACAAGCTTTCTAAATATATATATACTTTTTATCAGGCATGGGAGTGGTTTATTGTGCTGTAAAACAAAGTGTTATTGGTACACATGTTAAATTCACATCCCTTCCCCCATCAGTGTGACATTCGAGCTGGTCCTGCCCTACCTAGTACTCTGTCATGATAATATATAGCCCTAATGTACTTTAATGGTACATCTTATTTAACCAAATGATTAAGTAGATTATTAAGTCTGTGATTTTATCCAAGGCAATATACTACATGGCTGGAAATATATCAGCCTTAGTTCATTTTGCGATCAAAAATTATATATAAATATATACATATACATTTTGCAGTAAAAATCAGTTTCTATTTTCAGAACCTATTGTTAACAAAGATCGCTTTCGTCCTTCTAGACTTCTTCAGGTCTGTGTACAAGAACCCTAAAAACCTATATAATTGTATAATTAGTTAGTATTGTTATTACCATCATTTTGAATAAAGTGGAAAAAAGAGAACCAGAAAAAAATAAAAATAAGACAAAATGTATGTATGATGATGGAAACAAAATATACACTTAAATTTCAAATGATTTAAAATGGTATTTAAAACCAATTTGTAGAAAAAAAAAATAAAATAAAATACAATTAGTGATATAAACAATGTGGCAATTTTCTAAGTTCCAGTGCACTTTTAATTGAACAGTAGTAGTTTAGTCCAGGCTTTCTAAAAGAGTTCAGCTTTAATTGCCACATGAGTTCATGTTTCTCCAGAATATTCGGGATGTCTCCTTCAAGATCACCCATGTCTATGTGATCCAGGATCTGGAATTTAAAACCTGTGTGTCTTTTATGAAGAGAAAGGTGTTTGGCTAGGACTTGTTTTTTGTTGGTACTTTGGTTTCTGAGACCAAGGTTTTTGTTCCGTCAAAGGATCCCTGAATCGGTATGGAATTCCAGCATTTTAAGACATGGATAATGACAGGCTAAAAGATTTACTAACTGTACCTATCTGGAATGATACAGAAGCAGATCAGATACAAATGGATACAGAAAATGGACAGGGAAGAATGGGCCTAGAAAATAGGAATTCAGAGACTTTTTCTAAACTGGAAAAGCAACTGAAATGCATGCAGGGTCTCTACTGGAAACACATTTATTTACAACAAAGCATAGATAAGAAGAGACTACCCCGGGGACTTAGATTAAACAAAAGACCAATGTGGAAAAATATGGATGATTCACTTTCTAAGGAATAGGAAGATATTGTAGAGGATGCCAGCTACAAACTTATTCGTCTGCTAGTAAGGAACAACCTTAGTGTGCAGGAAGCTACAAAGGCTGACATCACATCTTTAAAAACAACATTGGAAAATGAGAACCACAATAACCTAGACGCTAAATTTGAGCTACTTAAAGAAAGAGTGAAAGGATATGAGCAGTCTATTAAAGAAAGAAAGATTAATAAAATGAAACGAGATCAACTGGACAAAGATGATCCTGGGAGACTTACTAGGAGGTACAATAATAATATCAACAACAACAGGAGAATCAACAACAGACAAGGTTTTAGTTATTACAGGGGATATAAAGGAAAATATAACCATGCCAGCAGACCTCAATGGGATTTTCCCAGGAGAGATCCTCGCACAAAACCAGACAGGGGCACAATACAGGACCACCAGGAGACTGCCTCTCCAACATCTCATTCCCCACAATCCCAATCCCCTCTGGCTATCAACACTCTGCAGAAGCCTTTGACATCACAGAAGGATCAGGACAGGAACATAAGCCACAGCGGCAACCAGAACTGACAGAGAGTTCTACAGGATGAATTACAGGACTACCAGGACAACCGGGACCACAGACAATCCAGCTACCAGGAGCAGCAGCACCATCACAGAGACCAGTTTCCTCAGGAAGACCAATATCGACAGCACAGACATCAACCACCACACCAATTCCAAAGCCAGCACCAGTACCAGAACAAGAATGATGACCACCACCAGAGCCCCAGAGCTTGTCCCTCTTACCAGGTCTTCCCATACCACAGCCACAGTGAGGAATACTACTACAACCTACCGAAATTCCAGAAAGCAGAGGAGGAATTCCAGAGGTCTCATACTCTATCCACAAACTCCCAGGGAGACAGGAGAACCAAACAGTGGACAGGGGTGAGGGAAATACAATACCTGGGCAATCCCGACTGGAACCCAGGTCCCAGGCTCAGACAGAGGAAACAGCCACAATAACAGGTACAATATCAACAACAACAGGTACCACAGTAACAGGTGCTCCACTTATCTGGAACCACTCTGTTAAAGCACTGACTAAAGAGGAAAAAAGTGTGTTGTACAAAGGACTTACTTTTGTACCAAGCTGCAGGAGTGAGGTTGCTCAAGTACTGATAGACCTTAAAATGTTTGTGAGGAAGCTCAACTTAAGGGTACAGTTTCATGGCAAAAGTAATGACACTGAAAATAAGCCTATTGATGAAACTATAAAAAGGCCTAGCAGCTATTGTCCACCACTACATCAAACACTAGCTGCTTTCGAAGTGAAATGTGAGATGGATATCAGGAAACTGCTTAAAAAACCTCCTAAGAAAAAACTTTATAACTTAACACAGGGAGCCACAAAAGCATTGCTTGAGCTAGGCAATGACAAATCCAGGCGTGTAAAGAAGGCCGACAAGGGAGGAGGTATACTTGTGACTGATACCACTAGCTACAACCAAAAGATAGAGAGCATGCTGCAGGATAACAGATTTTATGACTTATTTACCATGGATGACATAAAAAGAGCATATGATTTATGGAACACTAATCACACCACATTATGGGAAGAAAAACTTATCACTGAAAATCTTTATAATTATTTATGGAGCCCATGCCCACGTTTACCTTACTTTTTTGGAATACCAAAGCCACACAAGAACAGAGAAGACCCACCTTATAGACCAGTGGTAGCAAAGTAGAGGTTCCCTTACTGAAGCCATAGCCATTTACCTTGATTACTTGCTGAAACCTCTAGCAGAAAAGTATAAGCCATACATAACAGATTCAATGGATTTTTTAAAGAAAATAAAAAACATTACAGTGGAAGCTGACAGTATTTTGGTAACTATTGATGTGGAATCATTGTACACAGTGCTCCCTCACAATTACTGTATAACAGCAGCTTTGGAGTCTTTTAAGAAACATAATCAGGGTACACAGGCACAACTGCAAAAGTTAAGCAAGCTCATTAATCTTGTACTGGACTTCAATTTCTTTACTTTCAATGGCAAACACTACAAACAAAAAACTGGTATAGCAATGGGGGCTGCCATGGCTCCCAGCATAGCCAACATAGCCCTGGGCAAATGGGAGGAGGACTTTGTGTTAAACAACACAGATTACATGCAGCATATCACATGCTATTTATGTTTTATTGACAATGTCTTTATTGTGTGGGAAGGTGACACCTTGCAGCTTGGAGATTTTATCACTTACCTCAATCAAACAACCCCCTTCCTGAAGTTTACCTCTTCCCATAGCTGTACTTCAACCACTTTCTTAGATATGCAGATTTCCAAGGACACCAACAATAACAGAATCACCACTGATCTATTCAGAAAACCAACGAGGGTTAACTTATTACTCCACAGTAAAAGTCTACATCCTACAAAAACCAAGTATAATGTAATGAAATCCCAAGGCTATAGATTAGCTCGAATTACCACAGAGATGGAACCATTTTTGAGAAACCTGAACAACTTAGATAATGATTTTCTAGTGAGAGGCTATGAAAGTCAGATGTTAAAAAACATCCTGGAACCCATTATAGAACTGAAAAGGACTCAACTTCCTCAGTAGAAAAATGTTAAGTAATTCCACAGAGAATAACAAATGCAAAAATAGCTGCATCCTGACATACACTTTGGATTATTACAGTATCAAAAATATTATTGAAGAAAACTGGGACATTGTCACAGGAAACCCTTTTCTGATTAACATCTTAGGTGAAGCCCCATCATTTGTTTATAGGAAGGCCAGGAATATTAGAGGTTTTGTTGAATTTAAACCTAGACCATGTGAGAAAAGCACTAAAAGATGTGAAACTAATTGTACATTTTGTATATTTATACAGCAAGGTGATAGTTTTTATTGCCCTTATTTAAAGAAGATCATTAAAACCAGTGCAGGTGGTGACTGTAACACTAAAAAAGTAATTTACAGGGCACAGTGCAATGAATGTGATGCATTCTATATGGGCAAGACTGTAAATAAACTCAAGCAAAGGATTTCTTGTCATCTGTCAGTAATCCACTCTGGATGTAAAAATAATGCACTAGCCAAACACCTTTCTCTTCATAAAAGACACACATGTTTTAAGTTCCAGATCCTGGATCACATAGACATGGGTGATCTTGAAGGAGACATCCCGAATATTCTGGAGAAACATGAACTCATGTGGCAATTAAAGCTGGACTCTTTTAGGAAGCCTGGACTAAACTACTGCTGTTCAATTAAAAGTGCACTGGAACTTAGAAAATTGCCACATTGTTTACATCACTAATTGTATTTTATTTTATTATTTTTTTTCTACAAATTGGTTTTAAATACCATTTTAAATCATTTGAAATTTAAGTTTATATTTTGTTTCCATCATCATACATACATTTTGTCTTATTTTTATTTTTTTCTGGTTCTTTTTTCCACTTTATTCAAAATGATGGTAATAACAATACTAACTAATTATACAATTATATAGGTTTTTAGGGTTCTTGTACACAAACTGATTTTTACATGCAAAATGTATATGTATATATTTATATATAATTTTTGATCGCAAAATGAACTAAGGTTGATATATTTCCAGCCATGTAGTATATTGCCTTGGATAAAATCACAGACTTAATAATCTACTTAATAATTTGGTTAAATAAGATATACCATTAAAGTACATTAGGGCTATATATTATTATGACAGCTACTAGGTAAGGCAGGACCAGCTCGAATGTCACACTGATGGGGGAAGGGATGTGAATTTAACATGTGTACCAATAACACTTTGTTTTACAGCACAATAAACCACTCCCATGCCTGATAAAAAGTATATATATATTTAGAAAGCTTGTGAGGAAATTATTACTCTATTTTTGTTTTACTTGGATCGCTTGTCTGTGTACTTAATAAAGGATTTTCGACTGGAAACAGATGGCCTGCCTTGCTTGGATTACTTTAGAATACTTAGTAATGCTGTAGAATTATATATTTTCTATTATTACTTTTTGACTTGACGAGTTTACGTTTGCTACTTCTACTACTATTGTCTGATCTGATTAATATACAGTGATTAACTAGAAATATATGGACTGAAAATCTTCCACACAGAGAAGTTTCTTACACTGTTTTGTTTAAATTGAACAAAACCTGACAAGCTATGCTTACATAAAACATTTTGATGGTCAGCATTACATATAGCTGTAACAGTGCTTCTTAATACGGCTTGAAAGTTTTTGTATACTTTTACCAATATAGAAACTGCCACAACTTACACAGACCCCCACATAAACTACATTTGAACTGTGATAGTCATTGAGTCTTCAGAACTCAACCTTATATACCCTGACATTTATTCAACACTACTTGTCTTAATATAATATTTTTTTCTCTGTTTTCCTTTTCCATTCACCTTGTATCCAGCATTTTATATTCTCCTGCAATCCACTAGACTATTAATACTCAACCACTCCTCTTACATCACACATTTCATGCTATTCGCAGTTACTGACACTACATTGATATCGACATTTTCCTTGTTTATGTCCTTTCTTCTCTTATTTATTTATTTATTTATTTATATTTGTTGACTGGGAGTGTCCAACTGGACGTAGGTCCATTTTCAGTGGAGGCCCGGGGAGAAAAGCTCCACAGGTAAAATAAACAGACAGTAGTTACATTGGAGTACATAGCGATTAACAATTTACATAGCAATTACTTACAACATATTTACAGATAAAGAACATAGTACATCAGTAGACAGCTAGAATCTTTATCTGTGAAGTACATAACAGACATTAACAAATGTTGCAAGAAGAAGTTCCTGCTGTATAATAAGTACTGGCTTATGAGCATCTGAGCTTGCTATAATCAAGGTAGTTAGTGGAGTGGAAAGAAAAGTAGTGGTTGGATAGGGAGGGTGATATTAGTGTGGGAGTTGCAAGGGCATAGCCAGCATGTTTTAGGTGCACTTTTAGTAAAGTTTTGAAGTGGGTGCATGATGGTATGGAGGTAATTGTGGGTGGGAGGGAGTTCCATAATCTGACTATGGTGCAAGAGAATAGTGCTTCACCAGCAGAGTTATTGGCTTTAGTGATCTGCAAGTGATTTTTGTTGCTGGATCTTAGTGGTCTGGTGGTGAAATAGGGTTGGAGTAGATTCTGGAGGGATGGGACATTTAGTGGATGATTTACTAGTTTGTGGGCGAGTGAGAGTTGATACCATTGAAGGAGGTGAGGGAGTTCAAGCCAGCCCAGTTCAGCAAGTGAGAGACAGTGGTGACTATGCTAGGATGCCCCTGTGACGAATTTGGCAATTTTGTTGTAGGAGGTCTCTAGCTTGTTTAGATCGCATTGCCTTAGGTTGGTATATATTGGACAGGCATGAAGTAGGCTGGAGATAAGGTGGGAATTTACTATTGAAATCTTTTCTGCTTTGGTGAGAAGTTGCTTATTTCTGTATAGCGCTCCTAGCTTTTTGTAGACTTTTTTATGGTCAAGGATATGTGAATGTCAAATTTTAGTTTATTGTCTATTTCCACTCCTAGCAATTTGGTGTGTTCAGTTGGGTATATAGTGGTGTTGTCTTTAGCTTGATGTTAAAGGGAGAGTTGTTTTCAGTATGTTTGGTGGGTTGGAAGATGAGCAGTTTAGTTTTGTTTGGGTTGAGTATTAATTGGGCATCGGATAACCAAGTTTCAACAGAGGAAAAGGCTTCCTGTGTGACTTTTTGCAGTTTGGGTAGGGACTGGGCTGAGCAGATGATGGTTGAGTCATCTGCGTAATGTATGAGTGTGCCACGTTTGGTGGCAGAGGCTAGATTATTGGTGAAAACAGAGAAGGGTAGGGGTCCAAGGATGGATCCTTGGGGAACCCATATGGAGACAGGTAGTTGGGGAGATATGTCATTCTGCCATACAACGGATTGTTGGCGGTCAGACAGGTAACTCTGAAACCAGTTGGTGACTGATTGTGAGAAGGATAGGTTATTGAGGACAGAGATAAGTTGTTTGTGTGGGACCATGTCAAATGCTTTAGATAGGTCTAGGAAAGTAGCAGAGGAGACATAGCCATTGTTTTTATGCTGAAGGATAGTGTTAGTAAAGGAGAGTAAGGCAGTGGTGGTGCTATGTTTTGGTCAGAAACCATGCTGAGTATTGGAAAGGAGGTTGTTAGTAAGGAGGTAGTCTGAGATCTGAGAGTGTATGCATCTCTCTAGTATTTAGGAGAGAGAATAGCTATGGGGCGGTAATTGGTTAGTTCTGTGGAGGGTCCGCCTTCATGGAGGGGGATTATATGCGATACTTTCCACAGTGTGGGAACGTAACTTTCTGACAGAGATCAGTTAATCAAGATGGATACTGGGTAGGCCAGAGCATCAGCTGCGATTTGTAGGTATTCACTTGGGAGGTTGTCTGCTGCTAATCTGGTGGGCTTAAGTTTAGTTAAGAATTTTTTTATGTTGGAGGTAGGTACAGGAGAAAAAGAGAAGACAGTGGGGAGATTACTAGTTGAAGGTGTGGGTTGGAGGGGAGGGGGATTGTGTTGTTTAGCTAGTGATAGTATGGTTTGTGTGAAGTTTGTGTTGAATGAGGTAGCAATATTTTCTGAGGGATGTTAGGAGGAGGGGTACTGACTTTACCTGGGTGGAGGATGGAGTTTATGGAGGACCAGAATTGTTTGGGGCTGTGTTGAGAGGAGTCTAGGGCAGACTGGTAGTATTGGAATTTATCCTGTTTTATTAGCTTTTTGACTCTATTGCATAGTTCTAGGAACTTCTGTCCGGTTGAGGGGGTTTTGATTTTGCACCAGTGCTCCCAGGCTTTATCCCTGTTTTTCATTTCTGGCTTAGTGGTTTTCTGTAGCCATGGGGAGGGTTAACTCCATATTTTATCTTTCTTTTTCATACTGTATTCCTACAAGCTTAATATTTTTTCTCTGACCTTGTTTTTACATCTCATTGTCCTTATTTCACCCCCAGTGGCTTTACTGTTTCTTTCTCTGATTCTGTTTATCTCTTCTTCTTCCTCTTCATCAATGCCCAAAGATAGAAAATATGTTTTCCACATGTACTCCATGATCGTTTTCCTTGCTCACCATCTCCCTCTCATCTTCATCACATCACTTTCTTCACTTGGCCTGTACTTCTTCCACTTCTCCCAGACCTCTGTTTCACTTTCCTGCATGTTATTCCCGTCTTCAGTATCTAAACAATTTCTATCCTTTTTTATTTTCAGTTTCCTTCACTTGTACAATCTCCCCTTCACTGTCAGACATTGCCTCCATTATTGTTAACAATCCAACCATAAGTATATTTTACTGTTACATATCGCCTACACAATAGTTTACAATTCCTTGTACAACACCTGTAATCCCCATATTGAACACATCCTTGTTTTAATCCTGAACTAGATGACACCAGTCTGCACACACACACACACACACACACACACACACACACACACACACACACACACACACACACACACACACACACACTTGCAAGTACTGACACGCATGGGTTCATTGCTTCACAGGTGTTTAGTAGTTGACTGTGCCAGAAGGCTGTAGAAGACTAGGCAAAGGGAATACCCTGGCATCAGGCCACATGACAATTGTCTCCAGTGTGGCTCAGGGGTGTAGTCCCAGGTTTGGCCCACACAGGTGGGTATTGTATTCTCCATCCACTCATCTGGGTTACTGTTGTGGGTGGCCAGTGCTGTGCAATGCTTGCAATGTATGTGATCTATATCCCATAACATGGACAGTGTCTGGGTTGTGCACATGTCCCACATGCAAGTTCTGTGATGTGTGGAATTGTACTTCGGGTCTCTGGGGCATGTTGTGTGGACAGATTGTTATCATCTGATGTGGCATTCCTGATCTCATGTGGTGAGACCTGTCTATGGAACTGAGGTCGTGCCTGCACCTACATTGACATAATGATACAGGTATTCAGTGGAGTTAGTGACATCTATCCATACAGGGCATGTATATAAGGCATGGTATTCCCTTTGTGGATTTCATTTGCAGAGTCTACAGTTGTTGCAGGTGTCCAGTGGGGAACATAGCAAAGGACCACTGTAAGCATTTATTTGCCTATTATAGGGATGGAACAGGGTTCCATGTCCTTTTACTTGCTGGATAACACACAGTCAGGAGATGTTACACATCACAGTACATTCTGATGTCAGAGGAAATGTTGTCAACAGGCATGTAGTCCACTGCAATCACACCATGGTTACTATCTGTGGGCAATATGCAGGGAACTACCATATAGTGGTTGTTGCCTAGCCACATGTGTTTGTGTATGAGACATGGGTGGAGAGTGTTCTCTGAGTAATACAAGTGTTGCCTATGTTATTCAGCAATTCATAATGTCACATGTAAGGCTATGGATTATCTACACCAGCCAGTCTGCTGTTTGACATCTGTTGTCCTTGTAAGGTGGGCATTGTGACATATAGTAGGTCCTCAGTATTATAATTTAGCAAAACCTGCCCCACAATGCATCTTGTCATTACACAATCACAGCAACCTCCACACAGGATATTAATGGCAGTCACACACACACACACTTGCTAGTACTGAGATTCAAACCCCTACCTAGCTATGTATTGCTACTACAGTGTACCGCATTTATCGCATGTGCCATGGAGTTTATTGGATGGATGGTGTCCCAAGGTACTTCTAAGGTGAGAAACATCACCAGCCCTTGTAAATACTGACATTGGGTGATGTAGTGGGTTAGAGATCCCAAAAATAATTTCTCCTAATTATGCATTTACATTTGCCAGGGGTGAGGTTCAAACCTCTATTTAACAACCTTTATGAACCATTATGTTACACATTTACCATATGCACCACTGACCTCACATGGTACAGGCTTCACAACAGATACTTGTAAGGTGGATGATATCTGCCGACTGCTGAAGTCAGGCTCTGAGATGTGTACTGGCTATAAATGGGGACAAAGTCTTTGGGGTACACAGACAAACACTTGCTACAGATGAGTTTCAAACCAATAGCTGTGTAGTTTCTGCTACTACATTGTTCTGCATTTATGGCATGCACCACAGAGCTTATAGGGCAAGCCCCTCTCCAAAGGTATATTTCAAGGTAGATGACATCAGCAGGCTTGCTAAAGCAGGGGCAATGGGAGGTATAGTGACTGTGAATGGCCTCAAAAGCATTACTCTCTAAAAATACGCACACACAGTTGCCATTTCTGGGATTAGAACTCCTACCTAATACATAACACTATAGCATTACGCAGTTATTGCACGCACAAGGAGCTTACAGGGCAGAGTCTTGTCCAAGGAGGTATTTCAAGGTGACTGACATCAGCAAGCTTGCTAAAGTAGGGTGACGGGAGGTTTAGTGACTGCAAATGGCCTCAAATTCATTGATCCCTACACACACAAACACACACACAGTTGCCATATTTGGGATTAGAACTCCTACCTAACTAGGATGTTACACTATAGCATTACGCAATTATCGCATGTGCCATGGAACTTATAGGGTTAACCTCTATCCAAGGGTATATTTCAAGGTGGATGACATCAGCAGCCTTGCTAAAGTACGGCAATGGGAGGTGTAGGGTCTATGAATGGCCTCAAAATCATTGATCCCTACACACACAAACACACACACACAATGTTTCACAGTTGCCACATCCGGGATTAGAACTTCTACCTAACTAGTACATCACACTATAGCATTAAGCAGTTATTGCACTTGCCACAGAGCTTATAGGGATAATCCTTCTCCAAAGTGGTATTTCAAGGTGACTGACATCAGCAGGCTAGCTAAACCAGGGCAATGGGGAGTGCAGTATGTGTGAATGGGCCATAAACCATTCCTCTGGAAACACACACACAACACTCGGTCGCATACAACTTTACATTTGACAGGACTGTGTATACAACTGCTAGATGAATAATGACTTGTACTGTCATGTTACACAGTTACCACAGACAATATAGTGTTGAGGGCTACCGGAAGCAAATATCTACAGTGATAGAGATTGGCACATCATGTGATAATGGCCAATTGGACATGTGGTGGGTGGGACAGGTCTCATGATGGGAAACTCTTTGTCACTGTCTCTCTCCCCCACATCTCTGTTTGTGTATGTTTGACTTATTATAGTGTGTTTTCCTTGGATATATGTGTGCATTCCTATCCGATGTGTGTGCAAAGCATGACTGGTGTGCAATGTGGTGTGTGTGCACAGAAATCTGCGACTGACAGATATATATAGTTCACTGTTGTTGTCAGACATGGGCTTCATTTCTCTAAGTGTGAGAGCATGCCTAGTATGACCTTGTGTATTGCATGTGTGAATCCATTCCAGGTAGGTTGTACTCCAGTGCAGTCATTTGTGTTCTACACCTACAGCTAGCAACCTGTTTCTGCAGGATGTCGATAGGTTGACAATATGGAGTCACAATGGGGAATGTATAGTGGGATACTGTAACTAATTGTGTCTGTGCTGCTTGTGCTACATAGTTTTGGTGTTAGCAGATATATTCAGACATATGTACTGTTTTACACTGTGATATATTATGTCATCAACTACTGACAGATAAACTTATTTGCTCACAGTAATTTCCTGGGGAGTACAAGATGAATGAAGCTGTGTCCAGTATTGTTGTATGCAGCCTACATATTCTTGCACGCTCATGCCATTCTGGAGGGGTATCTGCAGACACTTGCTGATTGGTCTGTGTAAATTGTCCAGCATCTTGGTACTGTGGTGGCTGAGGATCCCATGCTTATACATCTATCAACATTACAGAATGGCCATATCCTGCTGTGGCCATACCTCTCAGCTGTACAGATTCACACAGGTTACCCAGAGGCAGGGCTCATATATCTGGACATTTCCCCTTCACATTGTGGTTTATGAGAAGGCTTGTAGCCACCCATTCCTGTGTTTACAGGCAGGGATAGTATGGGCACACATCAGAGTTTCAGACTTCACACACTCCATGGCATCCATGCTTCTACCCACCCACTGTTATTCTATCCTCTTCCTAACATTACGCAAGCGATATCTGATATGCATCCTTATAGTTATCACTTCATCCCAGCAGTATTCAGGGGATGGTCCACAGTTCATGCAGTAGGACATGGTGGACATGCTGCTGGTATTTGTCAACATGGCCATGCATTCGTGTTCCGTGGAATGTGTTATGTCATTATTTGGGACTCCATGAGCTAAAATACATTGGCATTATGGATGAGACACAGGCCTTTGACAGAGGACTGTAGGGCATTTGGCAGTGATATAGGCCATCTGTAGCAGGCCAGTGCATTCTGTCACTCCTACAGTCCCAGGCTGCAAGCCACTGGATTCCCCTGGGGTGACAATGTAAGTGGGCATGGTGGTAATGGCAATAGTTTCTGTCCTTATTAATCCATTGGTGTGGATGCTGGCAGGGTGCTGCTTACAACTAGGGATACACCTGCATGGGACACCTCTTCAGCATGCTGAATTCTGTGGGTATTCCCATACAGAAGTGGGGGTCATATTGTACTCATTCCCACCAGCAGGGATATGACCTGTGATGAACCTGTGGCTGATGGTGGGGTGAGCTGAGTGCATGTATGCTATGGAAGGTTCTTGCAGCTGACTCACAAATATATGTGGGGCATTCCCCTTATACTGGCTTGTGCGGGGACATCAGTGGTTTGTCAGTACTTCATAACTGTGCCTTTTGTGGTCTGCCTGTGTTTGGCCAGATTACATCAGTATTCCATACTACACAGACAACTAATGTTCTGCTAACCTGTATGTACAATTCCAAAGGTGTGTCCATTTGACAGTAACATTTTATACACTCTCTGTCTAGGGTTCTTCTACCTGTGTATTGTGTGTATGTCTGGGCCCACATTCATGCCATGTCCATCTTTCAGATAGTGACAGATATTACATCCGAACAATTAGTATGGATTACTACTGGATTGGGTCTTGCTGAGATGCATTGTTTGGCACTGCAGTTGTCAGAACTTGGCACTGTCATTCACAGTACTGGCCATAGACCACCATGACGCAACCCTCCATGCCTACATGCTGACCACTTCCACACAGCATACAACACACAACCTAACACACAGAGCCCTGCATCTTGTACAAGTGCAACAATCTGTCCTGCTAATTTGGCCAGCTCAGGCAATCTGTGCTCCACTGTTATTATACCCACACGTACATGTTACTACATTTCTACGTAGGATTGTGGGGGGGCACACCTGACAACTATAAACATTTGCTATGACTGTACTGGTATTTCAGGTACTCTGTTGGCTTCCATTTCATTCTGTATTCTGACCTATCATGCAGACTAGAGGCATATAAGTGTACTACAGGTCTTAGGTTTTACTGACCTACATTTCAGTTTCAGACTTCTTACCCTTCAGAACTAACATCCAACTGCCTGACCTGTTGTAATCTGTCTGTGTAGGTCTGGAGGGGGGCTCTTCTCCATTGCCATCAATCAGAGACCTTAGCACACCTTTTCTTTGTGGACATCTACACCTGTCCTGCTGGCCGAGACTGTTGTTGGGTATGTGAGTCTCACTGACATGCATGTGTGTCCTATAGACACACATTTGGCCCACCACATGTCCTGCAGTGGGATTTGTCACCTTGTCTAGTACTGCCTACTATGCTGACACTAGTATTTGTTATGGATTTCATGCTGCCCATATAGGTGTCTACTATCTGCTGCCATCCCATTCAGCCACCTGATTCCCTTGCATGCCCACATCTATACCATAGATACAGGCAGCAGAACATACTACTCCATTCAGCAATTGATAGGGAGAGTGACTTACCTTGTGGATGTGTCAGTATTGAAGATGGTGCTGGAGGGCTGACTATGTAGGATGCACATAGTACACTCCCTATACATTGTTAAGCAGAGGTAGTGTCATGTTTGGCATTCCTTTTAATGTATGTGCGAATCAGAGAGAGGTGTCATTCCCTGGGATCATACCATGTCAGTGTATGTGCTATGCGTTGCCTGTTTGCCAAGGCCTGGGCATACTAGGCATGCCTCCTTCTGCTTACAGGGGCAGGCTCAGGTTGTTCCTCCTCTGAGTCAGTCTGTGCCTGTGCTGGCTTTGTCAATGGTGGGGGGCTGTGTGGCCCTGCCTCATGCTGTTCCTGTTGCAGCTGTTTCTGCAGGATCATATTGTGTAGCATGGCACATACAATGAAAATTTGGGTACATGTAGCTGGTGAGTACTGCAAGGCTCCACGGAATATGTACAGGCACCAGAACCATGACTTGATCATCCCAATCACACACTCTGTTATGATTCTAGTTTGTGCATGTGCCTCATTATGGAGTTTTTGTTTGCGTGTGTGTGCATTTTTGATGGGTGTCATCAG
Organism: Protopterus annectens; assembly: GCF_019279795.1. Classification (NCBI taxonomy): domain Eukaryota; kingdom Metazoa; phylum Chordata; order Ceratodontiformes; family Protopteridae; genus Protopterus; species Protopterus annectens. The sequence continues at coordinate 827,965,606 of NC_056749.1, read as the reverse complement.
CCATGGCTCCAGTGCATAACCAGCATCCCCCACTAGGTGACCATATGGGATGCCCCAATGGAAAATCTCTGGTACAGCTGCATCATATGCCAGATGTGGGAGTCGTGATAGCTTCCAGGGCTGCAAGCACACACATTCATTATAATGCCCTGGGTATCGCACATGACCTGGAAGTTGATGGAGGGGAAGCCCTTGCTGTTTATGTAGACCCTAACCTGCTCACCGGGTGGTTCTTTGATGTGTATGTGCATGCAGTCTATAGCACCCACTACCTCAGGGTATTCTGCTATTTAGTGGAAGAGACACATATTGCTGGTCAACGCCTCATGGGTGTTGTGGAAATATATGTGCCCACCTGCATGTGCTGACATGGCGTCCAGGAACTGGTGGAGTACCCTGGATGCTGATGCCTGTGAGATCCCCATGATATCCCCAGTTGGCCTTTGGAAGGTAACTGTGGCTAGTATTCTTAAGCCTACACATACCTTGGTATCCACTGGGATGGGTTCCCCTCTGTTAGTTCAGTGTGTGAGGTGTGGCCGGCACAGCTCAACACTTTACTGTAGGAGGTCCTGGTCCAACCTATAGTGCTCCACGATCTCCAGCTCATGTAGCCCCTGGTAGGTAACCCTGGGTTTGTACACTCTTCTCCTTCTACTCACAGTGGGTTGGTCATCAGCATTCTCATCCTCACCACCCTCAGCCTCTTCCACATATTAATTTATGAGAGTGAAAGCAGCCCTTATCATTTTGTTGCTTTTGTTAGGTAAAATTTCCCCATTTGTGTCCACTGGTGGTGTAGAGTTTGTGGGAATAACCAGAGTGAAAGGTGTTTGCATAGTTTATAGTAGTGTGCTGGGCTGGGCTGCTGCCTGTGTAATTGGCTGATTCTGATAAATTTCACCTGCCAGCTATGCTAGTTCTCCTTGATTACCTTCCTACTGCTGTTTTCCTTTCCCATTGCCTTCCTGTTTAAGCCCCAAGGTGTACCGTGCAAACCCAGTGCTCAGATGTGAATGGAGCTGCTATTTCCTGGTTTATTTATTTATTTATTTTTGTTTACAACCCGGTGCATGGCACACACTCCCGTTTAGGCAATGTAATTACTGCTAGGCAGCTACAGACACACCCCCTTCCTTAGCTATGCTTAGCTAAGGGCAAACATGAGCCACAGAGCTCCAATAATCTTACAGCATGCATGACACACACCCTTATGAAGTCATCTAGCTCTTAGGCTTACACCATGGTATTACTACACCTACATAGTTGGGTGCAAGCTAGCACTGAGAGGAAATCTGTGATTCAGTATCACTCCCCTCATTTGCATAGAATTGACTGCTAACACATGGTTACAAAACCGATACTCAGCCTTCCCCTTTAGCAACCACTATTCCATGGTCTTATTGTGTTATGCATGCCATTGACTATTATGGCAAAATGATGATTTTGGTTTAAAAGCTTATTTCCAGCTTTTTTATTATTTTCGGGCCAATCCCGTTTGCACACTGCTGCCCTACACTTAAACGGCCGAAATCGGCCAAAAAAAAGTTATTTTTTATAATTTTGAAACTAATTTTCATGTCTATGGCCATATATTTGGCCTTTGGCTTGCCTAACCTTTATAATACATGCATCTTTATGAGCTGTCATGCCTCCATTTTGTAGTTTGCAGGAATGTATTCAACTACTGGCTGAATATATTTCTGCAGTCTACACTATTCCTGCACGGACACCTGCCTGCTTCCTGGATCACTAGTTCACCTCATTTGCATGCTTTTCACCAGCAAATGAGGTAATTAGCATACAGGGGCTGTGTGCATGCAGGAATAGTGCAGGAGCACTTGTGCACATGCCAGGAGCTCATTCCTGGATCGCACGTTAGCCATATTGCCTGCTCCAGCTCTTGCACTATTCATGCACACCATGCAGAGCTTGCTGAATCCTGGGGTGAGTCTGCATGCACTCGAATACACAACCAAACATTCCAATGTGAACAGCTGATGTGCACGCAACTGAATGTGACCATCTAGAGTCAAACTGCTTTAATTCCCAGTCCACAGAGATGAATCCAGAGATGCCTTAGATATTATTATGTAAGGATGGACAAGATGTTCATTAAAGTCATGGCCAGTCTTATGCATAAATGAGCTGGGCAGCAATTGAGGGTGGAGTTCTAGAGGCACTTTTCTGATATTAACTTATTATTTATTTGTTTATTTATTAATTTATTTAATATTTATATCTATTGACTAAAAGTGTATTTATTTACTTTAAAATAATTAAACAAATGAATGAAAAAATAAAACAATGGCCCATAGCACCACTGCTCAAACAAACCATAGCTGAATGCCCTATGGGGAGGTGCTGAACACCTCATAACTACATTTGAAGGCTATGTACTGCTCCATCCTGCCCACAATTTAATTGACTCCATGCCTATATCATGAGATGAATGGAGCAGAAATTCTGCAAATTGTAATTGCAAAGTGAATGTTATGGCCATGGATGGAAAAGAAGCAGAAGTTTCAACCCATGGTAGCATGAAGACATATTGTCTTAAACACTGGTATGCAACAAGATACAGGTAATGGATGACTTTGCTTGACTGGGTTAGTAGGTGTGTATTTTTTTTAAAATGGAGGTACAAATGCATTACTGTGTCTCATTTAATTATTTTATTTATTTATTTTAATTTATTATAGGTGAGACATCGGAGATGTATGCAGACAGTCAAATTACTGTAATTGCTGGGCACTGGATCTGTCTTTGGATTAGAATAATAAACCATGCTGTAATTTATTTTTCTGCCTTTGCAGGATTAGTGTAAATTGTATGAACAAGTCAGAATACATTGGCTACTGTTTGTATGAAACAAAGCTATAATTCCTTACTGAAACTGATTGTTATGAAAATCATACCTCTGAAGTTTATGTAATCAGCAAATTGGATATAACAGCTAGGTAGTGAGGGGTTGCCTACAAATGAAATTAACTGACACGTGTTATTTTTCTCAGTTTAAACTATCATCAATCTGTTTTTGTGGTGCTAGTTTTTATGAAGTAAGTTGGAATACTTTCTTGTAGCTACTGTGTGTTTGGGTTATCCTAACTTGAAGTACATTAATTATTATTATTATTATTATTTCATTTTACCACAACCAGAAATCTGAAATATACACAGGTAGCAATATTTCTGTGCACAATGGCTGTCTATTGATGAAACTGACTGATCCTACAGTGGCAATCAAGTTAAGTGGTCATGATTCTGACTTTACAGTACTATACTACAGTTGTGTAAAACAAATTAGAATATTTTACTGTGATCATTGTTTTATCACATTCAGACATCTGAGGTCTCCAAAGGCAATCAAAGTGACTTAACCCTATTTTTGTTTGATTACTTTGAAGCAGTTATTGAGCTGACTTGGTGAGAGCAGTATCACACAATGAATTGTATTTGCTGAATTCAATGTAAAATTATCATTGGTATAGTAGTTTATGCATGTTTGTGTCTGTGATAGGTTGTTGCTATGTATTTAATAGTAAGAAGATGGCCTTAATTTCTTTCACTTTCTCTCACAACCAAGCTTCAGCATTCAAACACTAAGTAGCCATCTTTGGTGATTTGGACAGAATGTATGTGAAAACAATTGACTGTTGAGACAGTGGAACATTGAGTAGCACTGCCATATCTTAGCACTTGGCTGTTTTGTTAATACTTTGTCTGAAGTATAGGTATCTGTTTGAACAAATGACACCATTGATTATTTCCTAGAGATGTGCGCAATATTGGAAGATACATGCATACATCTTCCACATAACAGAAACAGAATTAACATATCATGCATCACAGAAGTTTCAGAATCTCATAGCTTCTAGGTGCCTTGTGATCACCACAACCCAGGCTGTAGAAGTGGATTTTGCCACAGGCTTAGTAGGGGCCTTTTTCCTGGGCCTGATTTAGATCAAAACTCGCTATGTGCAGAGAAGTACCCAGAAAACTGCTACAGCTAGTATGGGAGATGGGGAGAGTGTGGTCAGTATTTGTTTAATTTTTCATCACAATTAAAGCTCACAGGGCTGTACAGAACAGCACTGTAGCTAACTTTACTCCCAGTCAGACCTCAGAGGTGTCCCACGAATACCAGTATAACTTGTCCGGCAGCAATGCACCAACTAGAAGTAATACGTTGGAAACAATTACTGTTATCTCTATTTTGTTATATGGTTGTTTGTTTTTTTTTTACTTCATTCACAGTTGAATATCAGATATGTATACAGGTAACTATTGTTTGGGAGGCAGAGATTAGGAGGCATGCAGTGCATATACATCAGATAGAAACAGGTTGATACATGTTAGTGTGTTTTATTTGTTCTTTTATGTTTATCCTAGTCTTACATCGGTATTTAATACCGAAGGTGTCTGCCTTTTGGGGTAGGCTTAGGCTGCATGCAGCACCTTGAAATACATGATGATCGCTGCTGTTTGTTCTTTTATGTTTATCCTAGTCTTACATCGGTATTTAATAGCGAAGGTGTCTGCCTTTTGGGGTAGGCTTAGACTGCATGCAGCACCTTGAAATACTTGATGATCGCTGCTATTTGTTCTTTTATGTTTATCCTAGTCTTACATCAGTATTTAATAGCGAAGGTGTCTGCCTTTTGGGGTAAGCTTAGACTGCATGCAGCACCTTGAAATACTTGATGATCGCTGCTATTTGTTCTTTTATTTTCATTCCAATTTAGAGCAACGAGTGTACACAAAAGGTGATTATCTTTTATTTTGGGAGGATAGGAAATCAGTCCTATTACCGTATGTGATTTATGTGTTCTTTCTCAAGAATTTGACTTCTTAGTTTGCTGTTAAATAGTACTTTGTCAGATTTGACCTTTGAACTATGGACTCAGCTTGTTTCATCTATGACAGAAGACAAAGACTGCATTTCTTTCTTTAGTCATGATTTTTTTATAGAAAAACCTGCTGTTCTATCTATCTGGGCTGATCTGGGCTCTGTTACTTTGTTACAAACTGCTACTGAAGTAACCAGATATAAATATTACTGAACTATGTACAGAAGGGACAGAGAGGGGTGCATTGCATTATGTAGACGGTATCATTTTTTTAAAGCAATCATAACAATTAGCTAACACTCCTGCATTAATCTTTGTCCCTCATATAGTTTGCATGGTTGCTATAGGTCAGTAAAGGTCACTACTCATAATGATCCTCAGCCTAAGGTATTCTCAGATGCAAACTGCTGCTGTTGTTTGTTTATAGCAACCTCTGTTTGTTTCCATATTGGCTTTACTGCCTCACACACTGTTGCTGTTGCTTGCTTACATCTATTTATCTATCTACCTAGCCATCTGCTTATCTATATACACACATATATTGTTTTTGTTGTTGTTGCCTGCAGGTCACCTTCTCAGATTATTGATGTTGTTATAAGAACTTTCTGCTTCTCCCAGACCAGTTTAGAGCTACCACCAACAACATTTAATATCTACATTTCTCCTGGCACTTAGTCTAATGACAGCATTTATATTTGGCTGCATCCAAGCACATGGCAATTGGGTCTCATAAACCCCAGAAGTAATCACTGTGTGGCAGCCAAGCATACTGAGTGAAATGTTTTGTGGCATACAATAAGCAGTTATTGCATCAGTGACACACAAGCCTGCACACTCTTAAAATATGTGCTTTGTATCATTTCATAGCACTAAACTAGTTGCCCTTACATGTAATTTTAAAGCCAGCCAATTCATCTTTTAAAGGTGTGAATCAAAACCTGTACTTTGTGTCTGTGAAGTAAACACCTTAACCATTATGTCGACAGCAAACATCTTAATTCTGTTGGTGACAATCAAGGCTTAAAATACATGGTGTATCACATCTAAGACATTTTTTGATCTTAATTCTGGTGACATCTCAGCCTGCTACTCTGCATTATGCCATGTTTATTACCTGTTCAGCCTTCATCCTATTTTTCTTATACAAAATATGTGTACTACTGTTACTTCTGAACCACATTACAGCTGTTTACTACTCTCACTGTACTTACTCTATACAAGTTTTTCAGCTCTCTTAACTGTTGCTGTAATGCTGAATGTGTGTGCTATATCAAATTCTAGCTGTACACTCCTCTTGGTTTAGACTGGATTATGTAATTTCTTCTCTGCAAGTTCACCTATTGTTAGATCAGTATTAGCACATCTTCAAATAACCTAGCACAACTCCTCCACAGCAGTTTTCCTGACCAACATATTATCTTTGCCTCTGTACTAACTAATTTCAGTATATCATTCCTCGCTAAGTCAACCCACCTAGCAAACATGGACACTTACTCTATGTCTGTGTCTTCTCTATCTAACCTCTTTGCACTTGGTAGTCTGATACAATGTAAAAACTGTTCAGTCATAAGTAACAACCAATTGCTATTGGACCTGCACCCTTTCATTTTATACAGATGGTCAGTAAGCAGAAAATAAACTCATCTATACCTCCAAAAGATTATACTAAATTGACATACTCAGAGGGTTTAAAAAATCACTTCCTATTTTTTCAAGAATAGGGACAAAAGAGCAACAGCCCACAAACAAAATTCCACCAACTCATGTAACTCAAGCTGCAAACTGCAAATGTTTCACTGCACCTAAATTTAAGCTTTTGGATAAAAATATTCAAATAAGTCATGCTTCCATCATCAGACATACTGGCTCCTCCTTCAAAAAGCTGAGCAACAGCATGGTGATGGCTGCCTTTCCAGTGCAGCATCCATGATGTCATGAGAGACCTTCAGTACCTCCAGCAGGGCAAATATGATTATGACTTGGTCTTGGTTATTGCAGGCATTAATGGCCTAAGGCACTCAACCCAAAAGGAATTGACCAGAAGCACCCATTGGAGTGTGCTCTGGGTGGGTCACTTGCCGACAGTGCTCTGGCCCTGAAATTATTCTTACCTTCATTCAGAATGATACCAGATAAAAGAGAAGATAATTGGTTTAAATAACTGGTTATGTAGCTGGTGTCATTATAGATGGATCAAGTATAAGTCAGCTGGAATAAGGTGACTGATAGCAAAACTGTTTTGCCAAGGGATGGCTTGCACTTTTCATTCCATATATTCTAATTAATGGTCAAACTACTTGCATTTGCCATATTGCCTTTTCAGGTAAAGACCACATTCTGGACATTCCAATATAACAAAAAGGTGTGCAGTCCATATATTCCAATCTCAAATATATCAGGGTTACTCTTCTTAATACCAGAAGTCTTAACAGTAACTTACTGGGTCTCACAGCTCTTCTGCAGCTTAACCTCATGCACAGTTAGGTTGCAATAGAAACCTGGTTTCAGTGAATATACAACATTCTTTTTTGCTAAGTTTATGCATTCAGTTCTGCTGGGAACCAGTGGGAATATCAATATTTGTCAGAGACCAAGTTATCCCTAGATAGAGTCATTGTGACCCACAAGCAGAGCTTGCTGAACTTCAAATTATCTTAAACTAGGGAAAATATTAATTCATGGCATGCTATAGGTTACCTTTTATGCCCCAAAGGGACCATGAAAATGTCTACATGTGCTCACTAAACAGCCTAATAAAAAAAATACCTTTTTGGCGGGTAACTTCAGCACTCCATACATTAACTTCTGCACCTGTATCAAAAAGTTGTGTATTCCCAAAGATTCCTAGACTTAGTAAATGCTAACATCCTGTACATGCAGTTAACTAGTCCACTAGGGGCCAAAATATTCAAACCACATCTGTACTAACAACATGCCTCCTTGTACTGCTCATACAGTGTCCTCAACTCTGATCACATTTGAGCACAAGTAAGTAATCTGAATTCATGTGCTTTGCAATGGTAAAGCTATTAAAGTTATATGATGAGCTCTCAAAGTTCAACAGCAAGATTTCCAGCCCCATGTAGCCTCATTTGTCAGTTATTCCATTGATAACAATGACCATATAACACAGAGCATAAAACAAACACTCCCAAAGAGAACCTGATATATTAGGAAAATAAAAAAGCCACCTCAGTGGAATGCCAGCATTAACAAACTCTATAACAGAATAGGTAACTCACACCTAAAATAAATTGTAAATTTATCGACAGTGGTGATTGTGTGTTTGTTAAAAGTCTATAATGACTGTGTTTCACCTAATTTTAGATTTACTTGTATTTCTAAAGGAGTTGTTTAATATTGTGACTTGCCAGACTTACAGTGGATTTTATGGCAACAAGACAATTAGTTGCTTTAATCAGTGTATTGCTGAACATATTAACTTTATTAAAATGGTAAAAAGGATACATTCTACAGGCATTCTTTCATTTGCAATGATTTTTTTTTTAAAAATTCATTTTTTTGTGATAGATCATCCTTCTTTGACTTTAGGAGGTGTGACTGTGGTACAATTCTTGCGAGTAAAGAAACTAAGAAGCAGTCAAGATCAAATGCCACTATTCTTCTGACAATTGTTAATGACAGTATCCCCGGGATTCAGTAAGGTTCCGTGCAGGAATAGCTTATTCCTGCATGGAAACAACCGTTTAAGAGCAGAACGGTGCACCATGCATAGTTATGAAGGCGCGCTGCCTCTGCTCCTAAACATACACGGAGCATGGACAAGTCCAAGGGGTGTGTCTGAGGGCAGAGCTCTCACAATATATATGCCCCTGCACTCAAGAATTGCTGTTCGGCAATTACAATGAGCGAGAATGCTCATAGGGGGTTGCATACCTCTCAACTGTACAGATCTTCAGAGTGTCTAGATTTTTCACTCATACTTTTGGCCTGTACCTCATTTTTCCTGGCAAATCACTGGGATGATCTCAGGATTGAGGTCGGTAAATAATGGCATACATTTGAGTTTCAGACAACAAATCTTTAAGAAAAGTTATATTAAAACAAATCATGTTATTCTAGCAACCTTCTTAAGTTTATAAGAGCAATATTTAAAATCTGTGCCCAGTTGTACCACATTTTGTCAAGCTTTGTCTAGATATTTTGCATGAAGAGGTTGAGAGGTATGGGGGGGTTGCCACCTCTTCAAATGCCAAAAGTGGGACTGTCAGTGTACAAACATGACTTATTGCAATAGAAGACACACCCACAGCCATTGCAAAGGTCAAAGCCCCACTTCATAGGAAAACCCTATGCTGATAGCAACTGGAGCATGCTAGGATGTCTGTCAAATGTGCAGATACACGCAGAAATCCACAGCAAAAAGTGAAACCTCTCCCTTCCTAGAGAAAATTACACAATTTTTTTTTTATCAAACAGATTAAATTTAACCGTAGCTGCCTGGGTTCACCCATTGCTTAGCTATGCATACTGCAGCTTAAATAGCACAAGAAGGTAAATAGCAAGATACATTCCATTGAAGCAATACTGCAATACTGTAGCGGTCAGAATATTCGCTTTGAGAGCAGTCATTCCCGGTTTGATCCTCACTGTAGTAAATGCCATTTTCCATGTGAAAGCAATTTATGAACATTTTTTTTTGCTGTATAACCTACTAAATAACATATATTTGTGAACTGGAGTACTGCATTAAGTGCAGATGTGAGGTGTCATTGTAATAATGTGGTAAAATCCACAGATAAGCACAAGTGCCCCATACAGTATATGTACACATGAATCAGGGATACTAAGCCAAGTTATAATGTGTAATGAATTATAAATCCATGCCATACAGCAAATAGTGTAAAAAATGTATAAAGTGTCCAACTCTACCACTTTCCCAAAACCCATGTTTCATTTCTTTCTAAATTAGTGTGGGGGTAAGCAGGGGTAAGCAATTTTAAGCAGTAGTAAGTGGGTTTAAGCCTGTTTGTGTGGGGGTAAGCAATGCCTACACAGGTTAAGCAATTTAGAGGCTAACTGAGTATAAGAAACTGTAACCGGAAGTTAGCATTACTTACCCTCGCACAAAACCGTGCAAACCCACTTAAAACTGCTAAAAAAAGTGCCTTTATCACTTTGTGTCCTACAGCCCCTGTTCTGCCCAGCAACAAAATAAACAGCTGTTGCAGAGCTTGAACCCAGGACCCTGTACACTATAGTCACAGCAGTTAACCAGTAAATCATCACAGCTGTACATAAAATTGAGGTATACCCAAACAGATCCTCACTATAGCAAAATCACAATTTACATGTGAAAGGAATCTATAAACAGTTTTATGTTGTATAACCTACTAAATAACATATATATGTGAACTGGAGTACTGCATAAAGTCCAGATGTGAGGTGTTATTGTAATAAAGTGGTGAAATCCCCCAATAAACACAAGTACCCTATGCAGTGTATGTACACATGAATCACGGATAATAAACAAATATATAACATGTAATGAATGATAAATCAATGCCAAAGAGCAAATAGTGTGCAAATTTAAAAATAAGCAATGGTAAGCATTGCACACCTCTGCTTACTAGGTGTAAGCAATGTGTAGCCCAACTAAACTGATTTGCCCATTGTTATGCCCCTTTAAACAATGCCAACCTTAGGTAAGCAGGTTTGCCCATAGCTTAGCATTTTCAAAACTGTCCAATCATGGCAAAGTGCAGGAAATTGGCCCTATTTAAACCCCACAAGTGGGAATATATCTCATAACTGGTTGCAGATTGCTCCTGTAGGTATAATGGCTAGTGTCGGGGAAGGATTGTGCTTCCAAACGCAGGGCTGGGCCATCTAGGAGTCCACGGTCATGGCAGGACTCCTGGTAAATGACCATGAAGAGAGACTGCTGCATGGCCAGTACCAGGGTTCCCAATATAAAGCAGAAGCCTGGGACCATCTCACCCGTGACCTCACCAGTGCCACTGTCATCCCTCGAACTGGTGAGCAGGTCAGGCATCACTTTGCCAACCTGAAATGGAGGAAGAGTGAGCTCTTGGATCAGTGGATGCAAGAAGCTAGGCAGGGTGATGTCCCAGCTGTATGTAAGTACTCATCCTACTACCTGTTTAATAATTGCCAGCTCATGTATATTATGGATAGGTTTGGCTAAATATTCCTCTTAAGTCTTTGACAGTGGCAGCGGAGTGGGCTGTGAATCAGGAAGCCCATGCCTGTAGGCTGCAGAGGCTGTGTCACGAGGCAGGTTAGTAATAATCTTGCATGTACTGTCATAAGAAATACATCTAAAAGTAGTGGAAAGTTAATTGCTAATATAAAACCTGTACTGTGTATGGGCTGTACTGAATAAACCAGAGAATATGACAGGAAGAGTCTCATATAGGTTGTGTGTAAATAAAAGGGTAACAGCCTGGCAATAAAGGTCTAACTCCTGGACTGTTTGTGTTTACTCTGGTATCATATGGTAATGTAGTGTTGCAATCCCTTAATAGTACTGTTGTATTAAGCACTGTTACCCACACTGTGCTACATAAATAAAATGTGTAGGAATGTCTGTATATGACTGTTGTAATCACAAGGTCATATTGTACAAGTGAGAGAGACTTAGACAGAAAACAGTGAAAAGGTACACAACAAAATCCAAATAGCACACTAAACTGAGATGTAAACTGTTGTATTTTTAGCACACACAGCCATGGTTCGAATCCTGGGAGTGGTAGTAAGCTGTATGCAGAAACATACCCCTCAACTGTACAGATTTTGTCAGAAAGTTCAGATAATTGGCTAACATTTCCTGCCTGTCACCCTGTCCCCCTGGCAAATCAGTGGGATGATCCCAGAAATCTAGGCAGCAAATAATGACATACAACTGATTGTCAGACATCATAACCATTAGAGATATATCCATAAGAACAAACCTGCCACGCTAGCAACTCACCAAAATGAGAGTAATATGCAAAGTATGTCCCATCTCTACCCCCATATTGTGAATCTATAACCGGAGTGTGTGCAGTAACAGAGTTAGACGTATGTGCATAATAATAACGTGGAATCTGGTAATATGTGTGCAACATTCAGGTAGTGTTAACAAACATTCCCTCCACAGGTCTGTCAGATAAGGAAACTGCGTCTGGAAATAAAAGATTGAAATCCTGGACTGATACTGTTTAGTCTGGTATTGTATGGCATTGTTAGTGTTGCAGTTTCTCTGAATAATAATGTATTACTCATCACTGTCACCCACACTGTGCTACCTAATAAAATTGTCTAGGAATCCCTGTATAAGAGTGTTGTCATTACAAGGTCAGATTGAAAAACCACGGGAGACTTATAGACAGAAATCAGTGAAGAGATTCACAGCAATATCTAAATAGCACACTCAACTGTGATGTGCACTGTTTTATTTTTAGAAGACACATCCATGGTTCGAATCATGTGAGTGGTAGTAAGCTGTATGCAGAATCATACCCCTCAACTGTACAGATTTGTTCAGAATGTGCAGAAAATTGGCCCATATCTGCTGCCTGTTACCCTGACCCCTGGCAAATCAGTGTGATGATTTCTGACATTTAGGCAGCATTTAATGACATATAACTGACTGTCAAACCTGTAAATATTCAGAAAATGTATAGGAAAACAAACCTGTCATTGTAGCAACTCACCAAAGGTTTATGAGGGCAATTGTCAAAATATGTCACAGTTTCACCTGCATGCTGTCCTACCTTGACCAGAGTGTGTGCAATAAGAGATTGAGAGGTATGTGCATAACATCAACCTGAAATCTGGGAATATGTGTAGAAATAGTCAGGTAGTGTTAACAAAATATACCTCCACAGGTATACCAGGTAAGAGGTGTATACTGCAGGTAAAACACAGTTCACGTATATAGTTGTCTATAAACATACCACTGTCCAAACTAAGGCAATTAGGTAGTGTAATAATACCTCTAGCAGGGACTAAGAAAGTATTGAGAACTACAGGGATATACAAGTTAATTGACATCTCTCACCCCACCATATCTGCAACAATAATCTAAATACACAAGTCAATGGGTATGTGTACAATTAAATCTACTGTTGGGACATATGTCCTATTGTTTGATAAATATTGAAATGTGTTTCTATGCATGTGCCATGTTGAAATACTCCCACATTGGTGGCATGTTGCCATCAATGTAACCTGCATG